>NW_010544651.1:0-27560 GCF_000687285.1 Phaethon lepturus
CCAGTGCCACCCCTCTGCCCCGGAAGGGCTCTCGGCCTCCGTTACCTCACAAAATTGTACTCCAGTATTTACAGCTCCTCAAGCTCCAGGTACGGGGTGTTTTGGGATATGCATGAGCTGCGTAACAAATGAAAACACCTGAGAAAACTGCCAAACAGAGCTACTTCCTATTTCTGCAGTGGTTTCAAAGCTGTGATCTCTTGACAGATGATCTGAGGAAGCAGGGAGTGCTCTTTGAAAAGACCTGGTATGAGAAGAAACTGGGGAGAGGGGAGGGAAAAAGACATGAGGTGGGCACCTGAATGTGAGGTGGGAGAATGAGCCAGTAGAGCAGCGTATAACTCACGGGAGAAGCATTTTCACCAAGGTCCCTGGAGCCAAATCATACGGAATTGCTGAGGCTCTATAAATTAAGTGGGAACTCATTGCTAATTCAGAGTGGAAACATCTTCTTTAATGACCTTTATTCTAGACAAAGAAAGCAATTATAAACCCAGTAGAAATCCTGTCGTGGGTGATAAACTTCTGCCCTCTGAAATAGATGCCTGTTTTGCTGCTCTCCCCTTTCTCTATTAACTCTTCTTTCCTTCACCTGTGATCACATTGTTGAGTCATGTTTTTCTGAGAACTGCAGAATATGAGTTGCCTGAGAAGAAAAAAGCACATAGTCTAGTATAGACTTGCCAAGAGACTTTTTCTTGTGCGCCATGACCAAAGGGACTGGGAGAAGTTTGGCCGCTTCCGAAGCTAATGCCGATAGAAGCATTTTCTCAATGAGAGAGACTGCATTGATCTTTGCATATTGCTTTGTGTTTTAGTATCCAAACTGGGATCTGACTGTCATCTGTTCCACTTGTCAATACAATGAGCTCCTAGGGTATAAGATATTCTCACATTTTTGGATGATATAAAAGTCTGTGAAGAATCCCATGTATTTTCTTTGTAGAGTGAGGTCCTGGCTTAGTCTTCCAGCATGCCTGCCAAGGTATATTTTCCTGCTGCCCCTGTCTTTCTGGTGGCATCTCCCATCCTGCCTCCTGACTGGGCTCTGGCGGTCCTGGGCTGCTGGGGTTGCTTTCATTCATGCCCTCCCTCATTTCCTTCTCTTTGCAGAGGCACAGCTGGGTCTCTGACAAGCAGACATGTGAGTGCATTCTGCCCTGTAATCCAATAGGACATGTGCACTGTGCATGCTATGGCCTGGCCCTATGTATAGCGAAGGCTCTGTTTTCCATCCAGAATGCTGATTAGGAGAGACATGGTGCAAAGAGAGAGATGTGTTGTGAGAGAGCCCTGTCCTGCTTCATTTCACGTAGGATATTGCCTTTAGTTCCCTGTTGCTGGTTTGGAGGACGCACAGAGCCCTGAGCCACTGCAGCTCCCTGTACAGTCACTGCCTGTGTTAGTACAAGCCGTGTGAGTCCAGTCAGGCATCACATCCAGTCAGGTGAGCTGAACTGACAACACAGAACTAAAAGGTTACAACACCTTCACATTTGTTTTCCCACCTCCTCACTCCCATCCTCTGCCAGCTTTGCTGTGTTGATTCCAGTGTCAGTGATTCAAGAAACTGTTGCAAGTGATGGTGAGTTATACAGTCAAGATGGGAAAGAAGTGTCTCCCAAGAAAAAATCTGAGAGAGAAAAAATCACAAAATGCTATTTAAATTGAAGAGTGGGTCAAGAGACCTGCCAAGAGAGAGGATGGATGTCTCTCCTGCAGACTTGGAGAGACAATGTGGCCTCAAGATAGCTTATCAAACAGAAATTATGGAGAACAGAGTATACGAGGACAGGGGGAAATAACATGCACTGTCTATGCACATTAGAGACAATTTGTAAAGCAGTTTGAGAACTTTGGATAGAAGATTCCTAATCAGTGTAAGTGTTCATCAATGATTGTCTAATGAAGTGGTGACGCTAGGGTGGTGCAGGAGGAATACTGAGGTCTCATTTTCCCTGCTCGCGCTTGTTATGTGTGGTAGCGTGCATGAGGAGAGGTTTTTCCCAATCAGTCTGGGTTGGTTTTATTACCATTTTAGTTCATGACGTGACATTTTACTACAGGCTTGAAGATCTAGACCCTCATTTTGGATTTATATGGCATTTGTAATCTCCAGATTGCAGGTTAGATTGGATTTATATTGTATAGAATTAATTGTGCTAATAAGCTGCAATAGACCTTATGATTAATGCATACGTTTTATCGTATGCAGCCAGCTCTTGTATTTGTATATGTATTTGCTGTAATTAAAATCACCAGCAAATGTGTTCACTGAAAAAACTTAATATCAGTGAGTGAATCCTTGCACTCTTTTAGGGAGGATGTTTCCAGTTTATAAATGAAGAAACTGAGGTACAGAGGGATTAAACAGTTTGTTCATAGAAAATAGCTGTCAGTCTGGAGATACAGAGCAAGGACAATAATATGAGTAAAGGGAACCAGCTTATTAGTGCATGTTGTGTCGGAGTATAGGTCTTGTATGTTACTCATGCATAAAGGAGCCAAGTAATTACATTCTGAAGCAAAACTAGAATGCACTGGTACTCCGTCCTTGTGATACCACAATTTGATCTTCCCTGCATAGCCAAAACCATGATTTTGCTTCCCCCGGAAGCATGGAACTGAATTTGCCATCAGGTGCCGTGTCAGAGTTGGGGTGACAACTACATTTTGTTCTGCTGTATGCACATTGCATCCCCAGATAACCCCACAGTCGAAAATACAAAACAATCTGGCTAAAATTAAAACAACTTCTTAAATCGTCTGTCTGATGTTGCCTGAAGCTTTCTGTTCAGTTTATCTTCACAAGGTCACTGAGATAGAAGAGTGCATTCTCTGAGCATGTTGGCCTGGAGCCTGGCAATGTAGATGCTTGCATTTAACATTTGGAACATTCTTTCTTTGGTTCTTTCCTTTTTACTTCCCCATTTTCTGTATCTCTCTGCTTCCCCGTTTTGAGCTCAGGATCCCTCAGATCAATACACTTAGTAATAAGAGCTATCCTTTTTTATCACTTTAACACTTAATCGCTAATCATAAGCTTTCTGGGCACCCAAGCTGTCACAGGCCAGAGACTGCTGGTCTATCTGCGAGAGCTGCCACACGTGCTGCCTGCAGCACTGTCCTCATTTTTGCTGTCATCCTGGCACGTGGACTATTTGTCTTGTGAAACCACGTGTTTGAAGCAAATTCTGTTTCTGCCTCTTCCAGTGGCTTGCAGTGTGGTCTCGGAGTACTCACTTAAGATCAAAATAGTAAATTAATGTTTCTTTGATTATTTTTTTTAATAGTCAAGAACAGGAAATGTCACTTCACATTAATAGTGATGTGTGCTCGGAGAGACATCCCAAGTGTTGTAAGGTGAGCTTCCATTAAGATATTGAAAATTGGAAGACACTTTGGAAGATTGAAGTCAAATTTTAAGATCCGATAAAGGACATTAAGCGTCTATGAGTTTGGCACGTGCTGTCTAGAATGAACACAGAATCATGAGTCTTCTCTTCCTGTGCAGCAAAAACCAGCGTGAGAAGAGCAGTGAAAAAAGGTGTTGTGCCAAGTGACAAAGAAGCTGGCCCTAAAATTATTAGCTTCATTTTCTCCAGCTCTGCAATGGGAATAATTGCAAATACTTTACTCATAGATACATGTTAAAAATCAGTAAAATATCCATTTGAATGTTAGTTATCAAATATAGTAAAACTGCTTCTATGTATGAGATCTGTAGGCAGCACACTTTTCATTTGCAGCAAGCTGCTGCAAGAAGCAACCAGCTGTTTCCAAACCAGTTAATTAAGGCAAAAACTAGAATATTAGTTCAGATAGTTCAGGATTCTCTATTCTCTTCCCTTTCTGCATTAGGGAACACAGACTGAACAGTAGGCCACATAAGTTACTGTGTAATCTGCTGTGTAAAAAAAACATATTTAATACCTCCTTAACAGGGCTGTTGAGATGGATTAATTATTCTTTGTTCTGGTCTATGAATATAAAGGGTAATTACTATTAATTACATGTAATTGAAAAATTGCTCCTTCACAAAGAATCCAATAGCATTAGCAGGATTTTAATTTCTTGCTACCTATAGGGAGGCGTACAACATTCCATAATGTTATGGCAAAGACTGCCATAAACTTAAGAATGGCCTCGGAGAGTCGTACTCACTTTCCAGCCCACACTTGCGACCAATACTTTCAGAGATAACAGAGCATGCTAGTGAGACAGCGCTCAGTGTTTTGTTCTGTGCTGAATGGCACTTAAACAAAAGGTGCAATTTGTAAGGCTGGTTGTCATTGATGATGCTGCAAGACTTTTCCTCAGTAAATTTCCAGAAACCTGTGGAACAACCACAGGTAAACCAAAGGGAAAGTATTAGAAACAAACAAACAAGAATAATGACAATAACAATGAAACAAACCCTTGAGCTTGCCTATCTGGGAAGGAAGCTTTTGAAAAAAAGAAAAAACAACCCATGACTCTCTAGTAACCAGTACATCACCTGTGAGTCAGCACAGACAGCAGAGGTGTCTGACAAAGAGTGGAGGCTATGTTGAGATATTTGAATTAAGGTGAAAAAGAAAAAAGTATTTATGATTTTTACAAGAGCAGAGTACTTGCAATTATATAAGATTAGTGGATTGGTTAGCCTGAGATCTGAAATTCCTAACTGGCCCACTGATTTCTGTTGTTAGCTAAAAATCATCAAAATATTTACGTGCATAACTTCCTTCAACTTCAGTGGGAGTTTGGCACCTTCATGTGCATAGAAGTCTGGCCCTTAAGCTCTCTAGACCTCAGTTTCACATTGACAAAATGAGGATAATAACATTTTTCTACTTTGAGGAGTGCTACAAATAAATTAATGAGTTGTTACGCACTTAAATACTATAATAATTGAGATAATAGATGCTCTTACGACATAAACATAGCCTAACCTGAGCCACCTTCTTCAGATATGAGTTGGTGTAGAAGCTACTCTGAAACAAAAATGAAGCGTCTAGTGTTGCTTGTCTTGCAGATCTTTGTTCTTTGTTTTTTCTTTGCCCTGAATTCCCATGTGCAGATTAGCCAGGGTCCTATTTTACAATAAGAGGTATCTGCTTATGTTGCCATAGACCGAACAATCCTTTCTCTGTGTGGCTTTAATGTTTAACTCCAGCTGCCTGGAGCAGCACGGGATCAGAGATGTCTTCTGCAGAATACTTGTCTCCCAAATGAGGGAGGGAACGACAAACATTTTCCAGTGCACCCATCATTCAGCAGCTGTGGTGCTGAGGCGAGAGGACAGGCACCCTGGAGCAACCTTATCCAAATCCTGGCTCCGGCCAGGCAGCAGCAACGCATGCAGGGGAGGAGGCGGTCCGCGGTGGAGCTGCTCAGTGGTGTACAGCTGGGGCTCCCCGGGGCAGCTGCAGGGTCTCGGCTTGTACTGGTGTCAGCTTGGTGCAAAGAGTCTGTCAGTCACTGCCTAGTTGGGGCACACGGGTCTCAACTCTTTGCCTGACCCACTCTGACAGAGACCTCCCCACCCGTCTGTTCGTGCCTAGGTCCAATTTTAGCTGCAGCCTCCCACTGCCCAGCACAGTAAGTGAAAGCCCCTCAAAAGCGGAGCAGGGTGCAATGTATGAGTGCAGATTTGAGTGGGAAGAATCGACAGCAACATTTTTTATTTCTGCTGTGCTGACTGGCAGTGCTCACAAAGACCAGTACGTGCAAACAGATTTCCAGAGGCAGTGGTTGTTACAGATTGAAGAAGACAAAAAGCACTGGAAACATCTGACCTATTTTTGGAAGCTGGATGGGGCTTTTTGCTCTTATTTTGTTCAATTTTTTTTTTTTCCCCTAAAGATGTTCTTGCACCTGAGTCAAAGAGACTGTAAATATTTGTCCCCTTTCCTAATTATGCGCACCATGAAGACAGAGCAAACTAAAAAATATCTTGCTGCGTATGCTAGGCTGATTCCACCAGTTGCCCTGAGGGCATGGGGGTTTAAGCTGGCACTTGGGATGACTTCTGCCTGCTGCTGGTTGGTCCCAAGCTAAAGCTCCTGGTGATGCACATAGCAACCTTCTTGCAGCGCTTGACGACGTCTGCCACAGTGAGATGATTTTGGGGCAATTGACGCAGGGCATGTCCCTCAGGCCACCTCAGTAAAATTCCACAGTGCTCATGCTGGAACTCAGGCAGTTGTTGCGATGTGACCTCTTCTGTCCCTGTTTCATACCTGTGATGCTTAAAAGATCATGTTTATCCTGCTGTAACATTAGTGACTTAATTAGAGCTGAATTTGGTCTTACTGCCTCTGAACATGAGCAGCTTCCATCAAGCCATCTAAAGGATCAGATCTGGTTTCTTCTCCCTCTCAGTACTGGTGGCATCTGGTTTCATTTTCCATCTTTCCTAAGGGAGCTCACTTTTCCCCACATTTCAGCATATGCCTGTCGTATGTCAGCACCCGGGGCTGCCTGTGTCTCCGTGCCAAGCCAAGTACCACTCTTCCAGCAAGGTACAAGATGGTGTGGAGACAGAACATAAGATGCATCAAAAATTGGTGTTGTGGGCTGTGCGTAGTAAAACTAGTACCTGCTTGCGGTCCAGAAACTAAGCTGGAGCTAGTTAAGTGTGGGTTCCCCCCCGCCCCCCCCGCACTGTGTAGGATATGTAGAGGTGAGGTAGCAAGATTTTCATCCTGTCGTGGTACAGGAGCCAGTGTTTTCGCACAGCATGGCTCCTCTTTGTTGATACCATAACAGGCGCCTAAGGGAGTTCTCAGGGTAAATAGCAGGTTGGGGCACTGCTGATGAAATGGCGGGGCTAGCAGAGGACATGGAATTCCCAGCAGCCTACCTTAATGTGCAGCAGTGTCTGCATGACATCCCCAATTATTTTTAAATATGCTGACATGGGAAATTTTCTACATGTGATGGTTTGTCTCCAGTAGATGGATTGATTCTTTTAACTTGTTCTGTCTCTTCCCCTTCCCTGTCCCCACCCCAACCGCTTGGCCAAAACAAAATTCCCTCAGCTTTCTTTGTGTCACACAGAGGAACAGCTATTTAAGCAATAATTATGAAGTTGTTTTTTGATGTAGAATTTTAAAAAAGCATAAGATGATGATTTTGAGTGTTTATTAGATTCCCCTAAAACATACATTCAACTTCATCTCTCAACATTTTTATGTATATTGCTACATAGATGTCTATTGCTTGAAAAAGCTTATATACTCTCTATTATTATAACGTTATCTAGTATTGTAAGATCAACATCTGTGAGTCAGATAACAGACATTAACAAAATAATTTAAAAATAATTTTGATTTACTTAAATTATGCATACTGAGATTTTTTATTTTTGGGACTTGCAGGGTGCAGGTGTTTCTCTGTAAGCATGGGGGCAAGCAATTCATTAGTCTTTTAATAGTCTCTTAGTATCAGAGACTGATGGTGTCACCTTATATTGAAGCTCATTTTTCAATAAAAATGCAGCAGTTTGTAACATGGATACAGAGCTCCTGCTCCCATTCACGTTTCCTCCTACTCTACCCTGTATTCTCCAACAGAAAGAGACCACAGTGACAAACACAGAAAACTGAAGAACACATACTAAATCTCAAGTTCAGTTCTTTAGTATCTTTCACAAGTTACAGCTTTGTAGAGGAGGTGATGTTTGGAGAAGAGGGTGTAAGTAACTTTAGATTAAGTAATGGACTTAAGGACTTCATATCCAAGCAGACTGTTTTTCTGGCTGTCAGTGCCATGTAACTGTGTCACTGATATCCAGTCTGATGTTTTCTTTATTATGATTCATAAGCTCCCATGCCGAACAGCAATCAAACTCCTCAGGCTGTGCCGTCTTGGGGATTATCACACTTACAGAGTGGTTAAAGTCACTTCGCCTCGAGTCTTCTGCCTCTGAAAAGTGCCCAAGGCTAATCACTGTGAAATGTGATGCCTGTCATGTCGTCTTGTTCAAGTATGTGCGGCAGGCCTGTCATTCACTAAAAGCCGTAACATCTGTTATTACATGGTAATCCTCATGCATCCGGCTTCCAAATAAGAAACCGGTGGAGCCCAGCAAGGTATGGCTCAGCCTTAGTTTGCATAATTCCCAGAATGCAAGGCAACTTGCTCTCCCTTCTGAAATCATTAATAAGCAATAAGAATATTATATAAGCTGGCATCTTTTTTTAAACCATGATAATTTCAAATGCTATTATAATTAGGATGAAGATGAGAGTTTGAGCTAGGGGAGGGAACAAAGGATTAAGCTGATCTCCACCATGACGTTAGAAGGTGGCTTTGTCTGTTATATCCTAGTTTGGCCAACAATGGATACACTTTAGGCACGTGAAGAAGCAGAGAGACAACTTATTTAAAAGTATTAATCCTTTTCATCCTGAAATGTTATCTCTTGCCATAAATAGGATCACAGCTTTGCAGTCCATTTATATTCTGACTAACTGACCCTGTAGAAAAAGCCTGAAAGGCAATATATGTTTCTGTTTTATCCTGATGATGATCGACTCCATAGTGAGTCAGATAAAGTGGACGAAAATGTTCTGTTGCTGAGAATATCTTTGTTTAAGCCAGAGTGACTGCTAGCTGATTGTGACCACAGTGCTACCACATCTCAAGAGGTGTGGCCTCTCGGGTAGCGGGGCCCCAGCCATGGCATACCAGATGTGATATTTTCAGGAAGAAATATTTAGTGTCTGGATTGAGCAGGCAGGATTTACTGGAGAAGGAAAACCAGGTGAAAGTATGGTTTGTAGATGTAACTAATAGGGTTGCATCTTTGGAATAGGGAAGATTTAAAAAGTCACTCGTCAAAATAATTTTCCCTCTAACACTGCAGCAGCCCTCAGATATGAGCATGATGTTCCCCCTCACTCACATGCACGAACACGGGGAGGCAGGCAGGAGGAGGCAGCTGCACTGACACACTACGGGGTTTGCAAGAACACGATGGCAATTTAGCAGAATGATTAAAAGATTGCAAACATTTATTAATAGCTTTGCTGCTGCAGCAGCTCTGCCGGAGAAGCCTTGCTTCCTCAGGGATTCTCTTACCTCCTGCCCATTCGCTTCCAGAGCTCTAGAAATTGAACAGTCAGGTTTGGACTCAGTTTCAGTTTAAAGCCACAGCTATGCACAGTACTGCAGACCACTTCATCCCACTACCCAGGAGAACCTGAGTGTGAGAAAGAAACAAGAAAAGGTATGCAGAGCAAAAATAAAGGATTTTTTTCTTCTCAGTTATTGCTTGGCCTCTCTTTTCTTCCCAGTGCTCCTCTTGTTTTCTCTCATTACTCTTCTTTACCCACTCTTTTTCCTCCTCCCTTGGGACAGAGTGACATTTTGTTCAGTGCATTGGCACTAGATTCAGATGTGGGCCTACAGTGTCTTTTTGTACTGTATAACAAAACCAGTAAAAGACAGGTATAAAAGCAGTCTTGGAGAAGATCTGCTGAAAGTTCTGCAGAGCAAGTGAATTTCCTAACGTGCACAATCAGTTCTTTTGCGATTCTCATGACTCTGTCGTTGTCTCTTCAGATTTTTTTACCTTGGGGAAAGGGAGGTGGCAAAAGTTCAATACCAAAAAAACCCCCAAAAGAAAAAAAACGAAAGGAAAGGGCAATTGGCTGAATAAGAAATCACCTTATACTTCGTGGCTGATCCTGCTGGACAGCAGTAAACACTGTAAATGAGATGGGCAGTTCTGCTGTTTGAGTGCACAGCATCTGAGACATTTTTATCCCACAGACCAGATGATGGTGACTGACTGATATAAATTTGCAACAGGAGGATATTTATCCTATGCATATGGTGACCTCCTCCGTATTCCTATCCACAGTGGAATAATCAGTTTCTTTCACTTTTTTTTAACTGAGTCCTAAGAAAAACTTAAATGTCTGGACAGCCTAAAAGGAATAATTTTTTTCTGCTAAGCAATGATGACAACAGGTATGAATGCTTGTGTCCCTGACGTTATCTAAAATCCTGCTTATAACGGGGTAAGATGACAGCGCACCTCAACCATGACTTTTCCCGTACAGCATAGCCAAGCGACTGGACATGCCATTGGGTATTAGCAGGTGACTACCTGTGCTTGACTTTTTTGTTCTATCAGGAGAATTCTTCTTCTATTCATATACACAATGTAGTCATGCCACTTGGCAATTTAAGAAAAATCTCATCGCATAATCACTACATCTCTGCTTAATGCAGAAGAATAGGCAGAAGGGAAGGTGAGATGGGTCCAGTGGATCAAAAAGGAGAAAAAATACGATGGTAGACGGATGCAGGAAAGAAAGTTGAATTATGAGTGCTGCATTATTCTGACTTGAACCTGCTTTGTGTTGATTTAGCTTTTTTTGAACTGTTTTGCCTATTCCTTGAAGTTTTCAGTTAAAATATTTCCTTTGCCAGTTTTCAAGTGTGATGTCCAATTTGGAACTTGACTAGCATGAATTTTTGTTGATTGCACAGGGATGTTGCTTATGAAAAACACCTCTGTTCACTTCTGTATACCATGCTCTTCACGGATGAGCTGGAAAACTACACAACCTGAGAGATAAGTGTAAGCCCTACAGAAAAATTCCTCCCTTGGGATGTTTAAGGAAAGTCTGTATAAATTTCTTGAGAACTTGGCAGGCAGTCTCTAGGGCCTTAAAACGGCCTGTTTTTCTAGGGAATGACTATAATACTTAGAATAATCCTAGTCTAAAAGACAGAGAACCCACATGCAATTGTAGTTGATACCATGGATGCATTTGGACTAATTGCTTCTTCACTTTTTGTCTTTAGGAGCTGGAATTCCCTGTGCTCGGAGTAGCCAAAGAACGCCATAGATGAGGATGAAACAGACCTGGATGTTGGGAGAGGTACCTGGTCTCAGGTGAGAAAAGATATAGATAGGATCCTGCAAACACCACTTCAACAGCAGGAACTACTTTCAAAGATACTTTCTTTCTCATTTCTTCTTTGATGATTGCAAATGGCAGGCATTTCCAGGTAGTAGCAGCTATATAGCTTCAGCTGCTCTGTCAAAGGTCTCATCCTTTCCTGGCAGTAGCTGTTTCATGTGCATTGGTTTCAGTATCTTTAATTTCCAAGTTTGCTGTGTGCGATAACAAGAAGATGCCTTACTGTCTTGGGACAATTAGGACACCTGTTGGTGGAATTGTTTTGGTTTGGATTTGGGTTTTTTTTTTTCATGTCCTGAAAGGCTCTTTTGGGGTGTGTTAGCCTTTACAAATATTTAAAGCAAGAAATTGTATTTTGCCCGTATTTCCCCTGTACCCATCAGAACCTCATCCCTCACTAAGGCTCTTGCTTCCCATATACCTCATTTTCTTTTTAATAACTATTTTCTTGCTCATTAATAAAAATAAATATTGTACTTCTTAAGTATGGGAACGACCATCCTCTGTTGTGGAGTAGTCACTGTAGCCTTTGCCGTTGGTGTTCCCTCCCACTGTTAGAACATAAGCTCTCTGGGTACACTGGCCATACCTCTTGAAGTAATTGGAATTGTATCTTTGCAAATGAGCAAAGAATTTGCTTTCTTATGCAGTGAGATACCTCACTGTGTCCTGTATCTTGTACTGGCTACTATGTCTGCATCCAAGTGGCAAATAACAGGACTACAGCTATGGTTAAAATAACCTGCACTGAGATTCAAATACAACAAAGGACCAAAGTGTTACATTTCTCAATTGATAAATACATCTATTAGTGAGACTAAAAAATCCTACAGTGCTAAGAAATTAATGAAATTCCAGGAGTTCACCTGTTCTATCCTTCTCCATCATTAAAGGCAGATAGGGATTTGACATTGTTACCAAGGGATTGACCTTTGTGATTTTCTTTCTTAGCCATCGTACAACACAGGAGCTGGGGACAGCACTCAGGTACAGCCCAGATACATCCTTGAGACATAATTAGTCTGCAGTTGTACAACCTTTGTAAAGCTTGGATTCCACAGACAGGCTAAGGAATATAGCAATTAATAGCAATGTGGCTAGATCTTTTCTAATCGCAAAATTTAGAGATGAGAGAAGAGGTGATGAGCCTGTCCCTTCTGCACAGTGAAAAGTAAGCAGGATCTTCTGTTGTTACTCACTGATACAGGAACACCGCAAGAGAAAACAGATATTCTTCTTTGTACCCTTGTTAGGAGATGGGGAAGAGGTAATAACGACGAAAGGGAGGAGAGGTTAGAGGTGATAGCAGAAAGGAGAATTGTGCTTTCTGAGTGCCAGGTACTAGTAAATAACTTTCTAAGTGCTGAGAAAAAGGTAGAGAGCAGACCTTTTCAAGGTCTGGGTTCTTCTATGGAGTAAGACCCTTCTGTTTAGGAAAAAAAAATCATCAAAGATAAAATGTTCCCAGACAACATGAATATAGAAATAATGAGACTGCACATGATGAACTTATAAAATTCTGAAGTCAGTCAGTTTTAAAACTCTATCAGAACAAAGTCATTGACTTTTAACAGAATGTACTTTGTTGATTTGATGATGAATTAAAAACTAAAGAGAGAATGAAAAGGCAGCTCATGTAAAGTTGCATCATCCTCTGCCTCCATTGAGACAACACTGTATCACCTTTGCTGGTAGCAAAAAATCTGTCTGGCTTTGTCATCATTTTGCGTCACAGTATGACCTGAAAGCAAATATACCCTCTGCCGTCACACAGTACAGTGCTGGGGATCACTTGCAGAACTACAGTGGCCATATAGCTGGGGTATATTTCTCTTGTGGGTGCTACTGAATGCTGACAAACCGAGGGAACTGAAATATATTGCTCTGTTTATTCTGTTTGTGTGGGTCTTCATCAGTCCTACTGGTTTTCTGTTCCAAGGATAGCTATGTGTGAGTTTTATTTTTCAAGATTCTACTTGCAAAGGTTTGTCATCATCCAAACGTAAGATGTAAGAATGTAAGATATTCTTGATTGCCTGTCCTGTCGTCCTTGCTCGCTGTTGTCCTGAGCTTGTTTTCTCATGCAATACTTGAGTGAGCCATGGGTCACAGCCATTAAACTTAGTTTATGGAAAACATACCAGAATCACTTTGATCACATCATCTTAAACTCTTCATTTGAAAGAAATGTATCACTAAGAGATTTCCTTACTTCCCCTCTCCAAATTTTTCTTCTTTTTTTAAATAACAGTAATACTGGCTTCCAGATCCTGCTTGCGTTCTTCTTTGGCATCCACTTTGTATTAGCCTCCCTACCTGATATTCTTTTCCTTCCTTTTAACCCAGTATTAGTTTAAATTATTTCCCCTACCATAAGTACTCACTCCCAACCCCTCCAACCTCTCATAATCACAGAAAATTTGGTATGTTTATCTTGGCTAGGACTTGTGCCTTACTTACTTACGTAGGTGTTTATCCTAAAGCTCATGAAACATCTATCTTTATTGTCTTAGGCTTGAGAAAGGACATGTTTCAAGAGAGCTCCATTTGCCTCTGAATAAAGCCTGCATGAACAAAGCAAATCATTGCTAGAATTCCTTTACTCTGGGACCCTGACATCCTATGCAAGTTCAGGAAACTACACAGGGGGACACACTACTTTCCTGCAACAAGATTAGGAGAGATACAGCCATCAGCTCCATGGATTGTCTTGTTTAGAAGAAGATGCAGGTCCTGAGTGAATCTCTCACAATGCAGTAAGCAAATCTAAGTCTGACTTTTCTTGTTAAAATTCTCACCTTCTTTCCTCATAGGAAATACAGAGGTGTGCCTGGTATCACACCTTACCTAGAGGTGAGGCTTTGTCAGCTCATCTACTTGTTGCTGTATCCGTTCACTGAACAATGTCACCAAGTCTTGGTAAGAAGTTCTTTGTAAGTGGAATGGGAGTTCGCTTTCACAGATGTGCTTAATCATTTCCATAACAAACCAATTAATGGGTTAGAAGCTCCCGTTGAAAACCAGGGTGGCATGGATAATGGTGAGGACAGAGGGGGCTGAAGTGCCAGTGTCGGTTTAGAAGCGCTCTTGATGGATTTTACATTATTCTTATTTACAAAGTGATGTGGCTTTTGGGTGCTTATGAGTAATGAGTAGAGCTAGTTTGTTTAGAGTCCCTGTCCCCCAAGGCCACTGCCCTTTGAGAGAGAACAGTGTGTACCAATGCTTTTGGCAGCCACGCTCCCAACCTGACGCAGTCGGTTTGGGGGGGCCATAGAGCTGGCAGAGATGACTCATTCCGCCTCAGTGGCTCATTGAGGAGCTGCAGGGAGAAGCTATTTATAACCAGACCTTTCAGGTTCAGTGCAGCAGCATCTTCAGTAGGAGGAGGGGGACAGAATGGGGATGGCACACAAGACTTTTCAGATACAGATCAACGCCCACCCAATATTGTAGCCACCTACTGACTTCAGCCAGCCCTTTTTCCCAAGCCTTTTGCTCAGCTGTCTGGGTGCTCTGGTCCTGGTGTAAGATTCTGCTGATAACTCATCAGCTCCTCAAAGAGCAGGGAGATAACTGTGAATATCATCAGTATGAACAAAACACAAACTCTTTCTACTCTATCTGCTAAGCTGGCTCTTACTCATTCTTTCTGACCCGTGGCCATAGCATTATCATCTTATCTTTTCTTCGTCTCTGTCCATTTTTATCCCTGGTTTGCCATTAAGATGAGCTCTTTCTATGAGTGTTTTCAAGCAGTCTTTTTGCTGCCAGCAAATCCCATTTAAACTTCCTGAGGTTTCTCTTGTATACAAGCTAACACTATAATTTATAAAACTGTAGTTGTTTTTCTGATCTTTCCATGGACTCATTCCATATTTAGGTGCTTCCATGACTCCTTATGTGGAACAGAGATAATGATACCCCCTGGGTTAAGCACAGTGTGGTCTATAGCCATGAAACACCACCTAAATGGTAGTATCATTACCAGAGAGAGTCACAGCACAATAGGAAAGCATATTACACAACAGTACAGGGGACAGCATGTGTTAAAGAAAATATTTACTATGAACACATACATCTTTGTATCTAGGTAACTGTGGGGGATAAAAATGGACAGAGACGAAGAAAAGATAGGAAAGCATATTACACAACAGTACAGGGGACAGCATGTGTTAAAGAAAATATTTACTATGAACACATACATCTTTGTATCTAGGTAACTGTGGCCTTTATCTTCAAGCATATTAGCATAGAGTTATTGAATTTTATGTTAAACTAAACTTCTTCAAGTTGTCTGTTCTCATAACTGGCTTTTGAATTCAAAGCCACACGGCACCAGGGGTCCTGTTGCGTGAGTGCTTACCTTGTTCTTGTTCTGCTTCTGCCCTATTCTTAAACCAATTTGTGCATCTGGAACTGGGCTGCGGTTAGATGGCTCCTTGGCTCCTGTCATTCTGTAGGTTTCTTCCCATAGCTTAAATGCTGCATATTTGGCTCTTCATTTTCTCTTTTTCTTCTCTCTACTTCTTTCTTCCTACCCCTTCTTCACTAAGGAGACAATGGGCTCCACAGTATATGACTGGTGTGCAGTTTGATGAATAAAAGTCTCAGCACATTTTTAAGGCCAGTTGGTATATCCATAGGTTTTTTTGGTGTTCTCTCTTTTGGCCGTCCTGCGTGACTGTGCTATGGACCCAGAGGTATACTGGCCTTTTGTACAGTGGGTTGTGTTTATTATCTTCATACAGAAGACTCTTGCCTTCAGTTCTAGCAACCAAATGAAGGGGAAGTCTACCCTGCATAAACAAAACTGCTGTGATGATCATTTCTTTCTCGAAGATCAGTTATAAGACTGCAGAGATTTGTGAATGTGAAACATACCTTATATGCTTCATCTTATAATCTGGACTGGAGGTGGCCTCTGCACAATATCCCCAGCTCTACCTAGCTGCCACATTATTTTCCTGAATCTGTTTCATTTTGGAAAAAGTAGACCTCTGGGTCTTATGGTTGCAGATAAGCCTCTGAAACACCAACAAATGAAGCTGGTGCAGAGATCTTTGTATTGGTATTGAGAGAAAGAGACCATATTTCAGAGGCATGGAATGTTGTGTTTATTTTTTTTGAGTGGTAAACTAAAATGTGCAGTGATTATAACTATAATGTCAACTTTGCTCCTTGTCTCTTCAGCAAATTTTACACAGTAGATAAAGTGGTTCTTAGAGCTGTTGGTTTATCCTTTCAGCAGCTGCCTTGTCTTCCCTTTGACGCCTTAGGCACCTGTGAGTACACTGTATGTAATGCTGCTGACTTCTCAGCCTATCTCACCACCTCCCCTCTGCCTGAGGCTTTCGACATTTTTAAGCAGACCCCTGGAAGGGCTTCCCAAGGATGGGCACCATGGCCAGAGCACGTACAAGGAGATGTGCCCGGGTTTGGCTCCATGAACCCAGAACTGAGAGGGCCAGGAGGGGAAACCAAGAGTGTGCATACATGTCAAAGACTGAAAGGATTTACCTCCCTGCATTTCCAATTGCTTGTTTTCTATCTGGGGAAAATCCCTTTTGACAGCCCAGGCGGTGAGCTTCTAATTCCTGTCTCGGGCTCATTTTTCACTTCAATCCCTCAGCGAATGGATTTTAATGCTTGATGGATTCAAACTAAATTATTTCCGTTCCTGTGGCTTTACAAAAGCCTCTAGGGTGTGTGTGTGCATGCAGGGGAGGAGGGATGGGGCTTGTTTTTGTTACACTCCAGTAAGCCTCCTCTCCAAGGGAAATGTATTTCATTTCTTCATTTAGGGCTTTCTTGCTGATGATTCCTCCCATGCTGTCCTCCTGGCTCTTGGGTCACAGGAGGACCTGTAAAAGATTTGCTGTTCTGAGGGGTACAGGATGCAATGTGCCAGATCAGTGCTTCTGCTGCAAGTGGGGATTCAAATAATAGGACCAGACTGTGTTTCCAGGAATAGAACTGAATTGGGGGAATAACTGTGGGAAAACTTTCATATTCCTCAGCTCTAGCTGGGAGTGAGACAGGCTGAGAGATGGGGTTAGTGACTGGAGCGTTGTCTGGGTAATCAGCAGTCTTTACCATGGACATCTTGTTTGAACATGTGTACAACTCACCATACGGCTATTGTAATGGATAAGTATTGCTTTTTTTTACAATTTCCAGCCTCTCCTGCCAACAGAAATCACTGTAGGGAACTGTGCAAGGGCTCTGCTTGCAAAACATTCAGTAATCGGTCAGAATTTTAGCTGCTCAGCCACCATGTGATTCTGCTGGGCTTCTCCCACTGAGTTCCTGTGTCTGGTAGGCTAAACTATTTAAATGCTTGATATCTCACCTTCTAGCCAAGTCACATCTTCATCATAATAAAAATTAACAAAGCAATGGTTCTATGATACATGGCTTTACTAAATACTTATAGCCAGCGTGCTAAAGAACCTCATTCTCTGAAGGATTTAGAGCGTTGCATGAAGTTGATGATGTCTCTTAATGTATAAAACTACTGTTGTTAGGGTGTGTTAAGGCCACGTGGTGATACCATATCTAGATTAAGTTGTTTCAACTTATTATAACTGCTACCAAGCTGTCACTTGCTCAGGCAAGGTAAAAATCTTGTTCCTGGAGTTGGAAATGTGTTGTGCGTTCCTCTTCAGCATATGCCCGCCTTCTAGGACAACCTCATTATGTCCACAGCCTCCTGTGAATACTTGTTTAGAGCTGTTGGTTTGCATCATAAATGTGTATTGTTTCATGCTTATAAATCTGGTGGATCCAGGGACTATAAGTTGTAGCTTGCAAGTTTGTTCCATTTTATCTATCTCTTTATATTATTGCAAAAGCCCAGTTCCTCTAACTTCAGCTATTTTCAGTATAAATATTCTACTTTTCATTCTTTGTTTTGTTAAATACATTGTCTACAGATGAGAAGCCCTATTTTATTAGTGTGGTTTTCTAATATATTGCATCAGAGACTATTAGCTTGAATTATAAATACTCAAAATTATACATAAAGCATACGTTGAAGTTTTAGTTGTAAATACAGTAATAACATTTCAGGAATTATTTATCTAGTTAATATATTCTTGCACGTAATGGTATATTTATTTCAACCTTGTCAATAATCCCCAAGCTTTTGAGCCAGGGACAGTAAATTGAAGTGTTAATGAACTTTGGAACCTCATTAATAAAATCATGCTAAGTCTGTTAGGTAGAAGAGGACACTAATTTATGAACCAGTAGATACTATCTATCCTGAAACCTTCAGCTACTTTTTACAGCAACAGTACAGGCAAGTCTCTTTTTACATATCTAAAATGTAAATAAATCTAATTGACATTTTCTGAGGGATCAATAAGAAATTGAATTAAATATGAGTAAAAAGGGAGTTCTTAAATTTCTGTCTTGTCTTTCTGCTGGAAAATGTGGAGATTTTATTGCAGAAGTAACTGATTCATTAACCTTGTGCTTTGTCTTTTCTTTCTAAAGTCACCAGTGTTCCTTTTGACAAAAGCTTGAGTTATGAATCCAGTTGGATATCCATCGGATTTCCTTGCTGCAGATCAAATTATCTAATATTAAATACCTATTCATATCTGACTGCACTAGTTTTATCAACAACATTTGCCAATAAGTGATAACTTATTTTAATACTGGTTTCCACCACATTGTTGGAATGAGGATAATGGAGACTAGAAGTTATCTATAGTGGCAGAATGCAGTGTCAGTACTGCTGGGAAAGCATTGTGTTGGGTTTTTTGTTTCACTTATTACTTATTGTCTCTTTTACTTAGTTGGCGACTCTGAGATCAATAAACCTTTCCTGCATTGGAAAGGCTTAGAGATATGGCTGCCGTCTTTCAGCTGGAAAATCATTATCAATCTTTTCTTTACATTCCATGTTGTACTAACCTTCCCATGTGTGCTGCCAGTTGCTCAAGTCTAGGGCTTGCCATGCATTTGGCACGGTAAACAAAACTCTTAGCCACTACCCTTAAATGTTTTTCAGTCTCCTATTTACTCGTATATCTAGCCTCTACAGTCCTTTAATGGTGACAGGCTTATCAGGGTCATCTCTGAATTTTACCTGCATATCTGTTGCATGCTCTGTTTTTTTTTAATTGAACATAAGACTGCTTCTAGCATCATACTCACTTGTGTGTCATTGTCCAATTTAATAAATGTTTCATTTCCTTTCAAGCTGATAGTATACTCTATCACCGCAACACTGAACTTTCCTCTTATGAGCAGTTTACCTGAGGTAGCAATGCTCTGCTGCTGCTTGTAAAATTTGCAAAGCTGTCTGATCTGTGACATTTCTTGCAGCTCTCCCATATGCCAAATATTTTCTTCGTCCGTCCTCGTTGTCGTAGCACATGTGTGAATCTACATGATTTTATCTTTGAGCTTAATATGCTTTTCTCCCTCAAATCTCTTGCTTAGTGTATTTTGTGTTTTTATTGTGTTTAAATCGGACTTGCACTTAATTCTGGACTGGATGATTGCTATAGATTTATTCTTTGACCTTCTATCAGTCTTGAAAGTTTTGAGGGAAAACCAATTCCTTAATAAGAGGCCAGACCATAATTTGAATTTTTAGCAAAAAAATCTCAGGAGAGACACCCCTTAGTAGTCTTTGAAAAGGTAAGAATCAGCCAGATACATGCATTTCTTCAGTTTTACTTTCCTTTTTTATATTTGCCTAAAAGAACATCTTTTATGCTTCATTTTTACATGAAGTACAATATCTCATAATGTATACATATTTTTAAGGTATTTTCACTGCCAGAATTGACTGTAACCTCTTAAACATTTCAAATGCATCAAAATATGAATATTAAGAAAAAGAAAACTTTTCATTGTCTTCCTTTTTACTGACGTATATGGCTTTTAGATAAACAAGGATTTCTAGCACATACACATGCAATTTAGTATGTTCCCAATTGCATTCTGCACTTCCAGACTTTCAGCTCTTCTGGGCATCTTGGTAGCTTCTTGTTTTCCGTTCAAGTTACACTTTTTGGCATCTTTTTACTCCTGACACCATATGGCATTCCTTAATCCCTCTGCACTCAAACTGCTTTAAAAGTTATTCCTTATTAATGACACATTTCCAGCTGTCTCTACTTAGAATGAAGGCTTTTGCCATGTCCCTGTTCCTGTGCTTGGCCAACTAAACCACTTTTAGATAGTTACAATTGCCAGGGCTATGGCTTGGGAGGCAACATGCTCCAAGCACGGCCCCTGCAGTAGAAGGTATGGTGTGGGAATGGTATATTTGCAGAGGGGGTCAGTTCTCAAGTTTTTCCAAAAGGAGGATACCCCATAAGAAGTATATTTAGAATGCAGTGAATACTATTTTTCTGATTACAGAATATTACAAAATCATATTTCTGTAGAACAGAATGAAACTATCAGAGTAATTGTTCCCATGAGAATCACAGGGAAATGGCCTGGACTCTTAAAGGAAATATCCTCTAGGGCAATTCCTTGAAAAGATTGTTTTTGAAAAAAAAGAATCAATCTCCAGAAAATAAATCTAATAAAAACCATTTTGTTTACGTAGCATTGAGCCCTGTGAGCTTTGGTGCTAATTCCTCTTGGCCAGTGCACAGGTGTAAGGAGCTGACATCACCACTGAATCACAACCGCACCGAGTGTGAATTCTGTTCTCATAAACTCTTCCCAGGAAAACCAGTAGAGCCGCAGGGGTGTAAATGAGCAGATGCTTTTCCCCATTTCTGGGGACACCTGCTGTTAGAGGGCACATGGCTGCGTGAGAGAAGCTCTAAGCTGCACCCCTAGTTTGTTGTCTTTTGCTGCTGTGGTTTGCAATCTCTGCACAAGTTGTTTCTGCTATTATTATTATTACTTTTATTATTATTGTAATAATAATTATTATCATTATAATTTATTATTATTTTGTGATGCTGCAGATCTATTCCCCTCCCTCCAAGATGCTGTTTCTGCCAGAGCCTTTTCTGCCTTTGATCACAGCCAAGAAGATGGCTTTGACATTGTATGTATTCCCCTAGCCCACTGCAAAGTCCTAATCCTTCTAATAACTGGAGGTTTTCAGTTTAAGTCTTTTATTAATATTCCATCTTAATTGTAAAGCACTTCAGTGATATCCAAAAGCCTATCTTACATAACAGCCTTATCCACACTTGATTCCTTCAGAGCTGGAGTGTCAGGAAAAACCTCTGATCTGCCTAGTCTGTCGTTAGTCCTCATACCTTTAATGCACAAACCCATTAGAAATTAACAATACGTTTCAAATGTCTAAGCTCAGTCAATGTATATTTTCAAATATTTTCTATTAGTAGAAAGAGCATGACTTGCTGTCACATACAGATTTAAGCCCTGTAGTTAGCAAAGTCTCTAAAAGTCTTTTAGGAACCTTCTTTGCAGCTCTACATCATCTGGAAAGCGAAAGAAGCTATAGAACATTGAGAGAAGTAAGATATTTCATGAAGTGCCAGTGCTGATAAGATCCTACTATGCATTAGCTTTTTTTGAGCTGGGTAAATAGATGAGAGCACTTGGAAACTGGGAAGTACTTGTTTCCTCACTGTGAATATCCCAGAAAGTCACTGAAAAGGAAGAAAGGAGAGGCATTTTTGCAATTCGGTAATAAGCCTTTATGAAGTCTGGTTCTTCAGATTTTAATTCATTGCAGATGATCATCCCTTTTCCTTTTACACTGCTTCAGTTATTTCAGGCAATTGCCAGCTTTTCCCAACGTTTATATATTTTAGTAAAGACTAGGAGTGAGCTTTAAAACTAACAAACTGGCATGTTTAGAATAAGAACCTTCATGTTTACTTGTCTTAAGGAGATTTTCTTCAGGAGATTGATTCAGCTCAGACAGATATTGTTCAGACTGAACAAAGCCCAAAGAGTAAACAGAGAGCCTTCCTGGTAAACTAATGCAGGAAACAAGGAGTTTTAATAGAGATTTATGTTATTAATAAGAAGATAAAGGAGAGATGTGAACTTGACCTTCAGACAGCAAATATGAACCTCCCTTAAAATCCCACTTCAAAAGATAAAGAACATAGCAGCACGTGTCCGCAGTTTGCATTTAGAAGTCACATCCAGAAGCAGAAGATTTCTGTTTTCTCCAACTTCGGTATATGCTGCGTTAAATGATTTTTAGAGGCTGACAACACTTTCTACTTTGTATCTGAACAGCAATTTTTAAATCCAGAGAGCTGAGAACACCTTTGGAAAGCAGGCGTTACTGTCTGTGCTTCAAAGAAACTAAGGCATAGTGCAAAAAGCTCAGATCCCTGTAGGTACTCTTCACTGTGGGGGAAGATGTCAGAATTTATCATTCAGCGATTCGAACAAAATCACAGGCAGGCAGAGTGGTCATTAGCTCTCATTTTGACACCCAGCTCCCTGCTTATACACTAGTGTATGCTGCCTGCCTGAAAACTGCAAAGCTGTTTTTTACTACTGCATGAGATAAAACTACTCATTCTGGATGAATTAATTTGATTCCTTAATAACTATGAAATAGAAACACTCCTCTAGATGTTTAACAGGATTTGTTGGAAATTACTAAAAACATACATTATTCAACAGAACTTGATAATTGTACTAATGAGATGCTGTTATATCAACTAACAAAATATATCACCCCTCTGAAATGAGGCATAAAAAGCATTTTGCAACTAACTTGTTTGTAGAATTGACAAATTACCTTATCTGAAATTGAAGGGTAATTTAGGCAGAATGTAGCTACCTAAGCTGTAATTTGTTCAGGACATCAGGTCTTTTATTAAATTCTTGGGAAAAAAAGTTTACACCTCCATGATTATGAATCCTCAGTGCCTTTGTTTAGTTTCTCATGCCAATGACACTGGTAGCAGCATCTTGCCCCCTCTCCCTCTGCTAGCCTGCCGACTCAGCAGGCAGGCAGGCATGCTTGCACAGGAGTTTTGAGCAGCTCTGCTACTGAGACAAGGTGTCCTTCCTCCACTGGCAACACGTTCCCGACCCTCTTCTCTTGTGCCAGTACCAGGGCTATAATTTCTCATCTGAAAGGGACTACTGGCTGCTAATAGAAACCTGACCATATTTTGCAACTCATACAGCTTCCTTTCTGGTTACAAGCCAGATGTACCAAACCCTGCCTCTCCTTGGAGTGATCTTCTACCAGAACTGTGCTGGTTATGTACCAGTATCTGTGTTCCTTAAATAAAATATTTGAGAGAGCGCTGCTCTATGGAGAGAGAACAGCTGCCCTGAAGATAATGAGTGATTCACTCCCTCTGATCCCATATGAATTTCAGCTCACTGTAGTTATTTCATACTCTTGCCTGTTTGTTGTATAACTGAGTTCATGTTGTATAACTGAGTTGTCTCATGACAACTCATATTTTAGTTGGTGGTAGTGAAAGGGTCAAAGGATGAAAAGCAGCAACTACTTTTATTCTGATTTCCCAGGTGCATCAGTAGTGGCAGAATAAAATATGAGGACTGATCTATCATAATCTTGATACACCTTAATAGCCTTCCCAAGGGAAAGTAACCCTCTCCCACAATAAACACGAGAGGTTTTCTTTGCCAGGAGACAGGCCAGAGATCAGGCTGCCAGGCAATGAGCAAACAAGAGTCATTTATTCAGCCTTGCCCCCAAACTATTTCCAACCCAGACCTCAAGTACTTGGCCTTCAGTGCTGCTCTCCTTCCCTCCCATTTCTAATTCTTTAGGCAGTTGATAAATAACTTTTTTAAAAAAACTGGCAAAGATTAAATGTTCCTAGCTGGAAAAAAAATGCAGACTTTTTACCTGATAATCAGGGATCCTTTTTAATGCAGTTGAAGAGTCCACCTGTCTCTCTGAAAAGCAGACATAATTCTGTGGTCCAGATCATATTTCGGAAAGAGATCATGTCCAAAAAAGGGCCACAAAGCTGGTGAGGGGTCTGGAGCACAAGTCTTACGAGGAGCGGCTGAGGGAACTGGGGTTGTTCAGTCTGGAGAAGAGGAGGCTGAGAGGAGACCTCATCGCTCTCTACAACTACCTGAAAGGGGGCTGTGGCGAGGCAGGTGGTGGTCTCTTCTCACAAGTAACTAGTGATAGGACGAGAGGAAATGGCCTCAAGTTGTGCCAGGGGAGGTTTAGACTAGGTATTAGGAAAAACTTCCTAAAAGAGTGGTCAAGTATTGGAACAGGCTGCCCAGGGAGGTGGTGGAGTCACCATCACTGGAAGAGTTCAAAAAAACATGTAGACGTGGCTCTTCAGGATATGGTTTAGCAGGCATGGTGGTGTTGGGTTGATGGTTGGACTTGATGATCTTAAAGGTCTTTTCCAACCTTAATGATTCTGTGAGATCATTCCATCACATACATAGTTTATTGTGACTGTAAAACATCTGCATGGGCTCATGAAAAGCTGTGCTCTTATCTAGGAAAGCTCAGGTCATCTGAAAGTGGAAAATTATGAAGTGATTTACTTTTTCCTTCCTATATTAATTGCTGCTCTCAATGTAAGCCAAAGACAAGCCAAGCAATTGAGCATTCCTTTGCTATTTACTCTTTGGCACGTTATCATTTTGTGCCTTGAAACTGTGTGAAACAGAGAGAGGCACCACTGCCACTGTTAAAACCATATCAGCCTTGCTTCAGTGATTTTCAAAGTTTTTTTCTCCTAAAACCTGTACTCAGACCTCCACTTTAGTGTGCTTCCTGCCTGCCTTGTGGTTCACCTCACTTGCACAGCAGTGCCTTCTACATAGATGTGATTGTGAAGTTGATTGTAGTTTGGCAACAGAGATGTCTGATACAAAAGAGGTGACATTTGCCAGCCGTGAGCTCTAAAGCTGCAAAGCTGAGCCAGCTAAATCAGCTTAATTAATTGTATTCCTAGCTGTGTGAACTGGAAGACTATGAGTCTCAAAAAGTGTGTGTGGGAAGGAGGCAGGGTGAGGAGTAATTCCAGGAAAATTATTTACTTTTTCTTACACACCTGGAGTAGGGATGGTTGGGTCTCTTCTCTGGAGTCTGGCTAAAGTTAGGCCACATGTGCTAGCTCAGGGAGCTCAGCCACATCTGTCCCATTGAGCAGCAGAGTTTCCATTGCATCTTCTTTCATGTTATTTGGTTTAACAAGCTAAGAAAGCTTTGGGGTATCATCTCGGTGTGAAGTGTGGTCTCCTGCTCTGACTGGCCTCTCATGTGCCAACAACACGGAGCTGTAGAATCAAGCCGAGCTCTGTGCCCTCACAGAGCATTGCTGTGAAAAGGTTTGTTGCTTCCCTTTGGAAACCATCCCCTCTTGCACACTGATAATTGCTCTTAGGGTCTTTCCCACTGCCAGCTCTGTTGGCACAGCCTGGCCCTCTGGTGAGCCCTGTGTATTTACATCATAATGTATAGGGAGCTTCACCTTTGTCCCTACACATTTTCTTCTCCCCCTTATCTCTCTGTCATCTTACTTTCCTCCAGCTGTGTTTTTCCTGTAGTTCATCTGTTCCTCTTGTGGACTGTTACTTTTGTTCCATTGCCCTTCATCCTCATTTCCCATTCCCATAGGCTTATTACAGGATCACACTGCGGCCTTTCCCCACTTCGACACTATTTGACAAACAGAAAACAGTGACTTCCAATCCATCTGCCAGTCTCATTCTGACAAATACAAAGGGAAGTTCTCCGTTTGCAATCAGGATGCAAGTAACCAGGGTGGATTTGAGCACAGGGATTACAACCAGAACAATAATGCCTTTGTAATGCTGTCGGGATTATTCCTCTCCTGTGGAGTAAAACCTGAAGAGCAATACCAAGTCTTCAGCAAACAGAACCTCCAGCTGTCAGTGATTTTGCTTCCTCTAGAGGCAGACACATGCCTATCCAAATACAATATGCCAGAAGACTGATAATTGGCATCTTTATGACTATTGAAACATGCCATGTTTCTGAAACCCTTTAAAAGTGATGGAAAGTGAAGGGAAAAGTAAGGCCATAAATGAAGAGTAGAGAGTTCATGTTCTGTTACAGGACAGATTCTCGATTAGTATCCCACTTCTCAGTGCAGTCCAGCTTAGATTTTACTGTGCTTTGGCAGATTGTTCTTATGATATCGTACTTACCCAAGACAACGATGTTCTTGCAAATGCAGGCGGGAGAAATCATAAAGACTAAGAAACTAGTACCAAGAGAACTGCTCTAAAACATCCCAGACTCTTTGTACCTTCCCTTCAGCAGCTTGCTGGAGACTTTTCTTTCATGGGAAATTCTCACTCATTTCACTCTCAAACTCCTTTTCTGGGGTGCGGTCTTTAACCGAAATTGAAATACACTCTTCTGAGTTCAGGGCAGGCAATGCAGCCCCTGTTTCTTTGAATGGTATTCTCATTTTTTTTCAAAAATTTTCTCTACAGAATTGAAGACAAAAAAAGAATCACCCGAACCCTTCCCCCAAAAATGCTCATCCTTTTGCTCACATGCATGTTTTTTTATAACGCTGTTAAGGAAAGAGAGGATTTTACAGTTGCAGGCAGTGCCGTATTTGTCATCACATGCTGGAATTGGATCCACCTTCCCCCGCCAGCCCCAGGCTACTCACTCGCTCCAGAATCCCCTGGTCTGGGGAGTGAAGCACAGCTCTCCTCTGGCTTGGCCTGTCTGAATCACATGGATAGTTTTGACTTAGCTCTGTCTCTGGAAGCAGCAAGCGTGCACATTACATAATATAATCTTCATGTCTTGAGGATTCAGGCCTGTCCTCTTTTGTGCTGCCAGATGGAAGAGGAGCCACGTTCTCTCTAGAGAGATGTCCCTGCACATCTCTCCACTCAGCCGCGCAGGAATTATATGCTTCTCTCTGCAGCCAGGCACTGTTGTTCCCTGGCATTTGGCTCCAGAATAGCTAGCTCTTTAGTATGCAGTGGATGCTATGCAGCCACTGTGATCCCAAGATTAATTTGTCTAGAAAAGGAGATACATGAAGAACCTCCAAAATGAATTTGTGAGGAGGATGCACTCCAGATTCTCTGAACAGCCGGGGTTTGTTTGCAGCTGAAACCCAAACACAGGTATTGTGGGCAGCCAGGTTTCTGGTTTGTGCTCTCACTCTGTCCCATTTAACAGCTTTTTCAGCTGCTGCTGCTGTTTTGTTGCTCGGTTCTGTAACATGGCCCCTGCCTGCATTGTTACTGCCTCTGTTAGTCAAGCCATTTCGTGCCCTGATCCCTGAAGTGCTCTCCAAAGTGATGAATCACAACTGCACTAGTGTTTCCCTTCTCACTAATGAGGCATCTGCTCCAAATTCTGCAGTGCTCAGTTGATTGAGGCAAGGAGCTACAGCTCACCTGTAGACAGCAGTGTCACTACAGTCCTCAGGAATAGCTCAAAAGACCCCAAGGAGGGTGAGGGCAGTGTTAGTGAGGCTAGACAGGAATCTTGTTGGTGTGAACTCCCTCACCGCAATGCCTTGTCAGCACCAGCTGCAACTCCAGACATGGCAGCTTCTCTAGAAGCAGTGTTACATCCTGACAGAATTAACTTCCCCAGGACAGAGAGGTATTGAGAAATGTTCATTTCAACCTCCTGCTGCCTCTGAGCTTCCCGGCAGAAGGATCCCTGTAGCAGCCATGGCTCCAGCAAAGCAGCTG
>NW_010544651.1:27591-28873 GCF_000687285.1 Phaethon lepturus
TCATGTTCATCTAGCCATGAGTAGTGGTTCTGCACTGCTGGTATCAAACAGGAGCAGCCTGTTCTGAAACAAACAAAACCCCAAAAAAGTACCTTGGCTGTAATTAGGAGCTCAAATGACACTGCAAGTATGAATGGGAAATTGCTGCCCAACAAACGTCTCCATCACAATCCCCTTCAGCAGCCCATTTAGTCACCACGACAGCTGCTGCCAAATGTCCAAAGCAGGAAAGGAGCAGAAGGACCAGCCTCTCCCCTCCAACACCCTGATGATGGACTGAGGGCACCTTGTGCAGGAGTTGCACAGGGTTGCTGTGAATCTGGTGCTGATAGCATAGCTGAGGGGACAGAGCACACCAAGCCAGGGCCACAGCGTAATTCTTTTTCCGTGGCAGCTTTGCCCTGACCAGCACATGTCACTGTAGTGGTGGGGGCACAGCAGCACCGGCTGCAACGGGACCCCCGGCTGCAGAGAGGAGTTGCACATGGGTTGTTGCGAAGAAGACTGTGTCATCACATAGTAACTGCTGTGCATGTGCCAGCGAGAGCAGAGCTAGCATGAGTAAGCTTATTATGCGATAATCACACCTTCATCTTTCTGGGTACATAAACTGCTGAGGTATCCAAGTCTGGCAGTGAGGCACAATCACTGTCTGAAGATGAGCAAGAAGGAACCGGGTCCTTTCCTCACTGGGAACATATGTCTGATTTGACACCATTATCTTTTACTGTCTTTAAACAGAACATCATTATTGAACCACCTGTTGCCACTTAATTACCTGTGTTTGATTACAAAGACTTTAAGTAATCAGCTTTTTAGGTACAAAATCCTTCATTTTTATATCCTTTTATGATGTGCCCTAATAAAGCCTCTATGTCCATTCCAAAGGCTGGATCAAAACTTCCCCTGTGGGCTGTCAGCTAGGCTGAGGGCTGAGCCTCCTCTCAGGAACTTGGGGAAATCTAGGACTTGGACCAAGGCTTTGAATCCTCTCGGTTATAACGATAAGACCTATAGCTGCTGGCCTATAGACTCAGTATCCACCCGTGATCCCCTTTGGGTAGGCTGAGCACCCAGGTGAAGTGCTCAGGTGGGCCCCGGACCCCACAGCCCGGTACTGGCTCCCAGTGCCAGAGCAGTGGGACCCTCCGAGGGGCACGCGTAGGGGCAGGTGGGTCTCTCCGCGGGGCAGGGGAGCTCGCCTTCCCGGCCCTGCCCTCGGAGGCACGAAGCTTCTTCCCTGGGAGACGGGGGAAGCCTCGGGGCTCGGGGCTCGGGCCTC
>NW_010544652.1:0-5796 GCF_000687285.1 Phaethon lepturus
AAAAAAAATTAAGTTTATATATAGGTATAATCACCACCTCCCCTGCCCCCTGCCTCAGTTTCCCTCCCTGTGAGGACGATGATGTTTCCCTCTCCACTGCGCTCTATAACAATTCACACACAAAGCAGTATTATTATCACTAACGTCGTTATAAAACGGGGTTGTAGTAAACTGTATTGTCTGCCCAATCCATATTAATGGAAAAAACTGTTGGAGACAGGATATTGGCCTGGACGGCCCTTGGATTGAGTCATTCTGACAATTCTTACATTTCTATGGTAAAGTTTTATAAATACACACTGGCACCGTATATTATGTTTAAAAAAAATCTATATACAACCTATACATTTATGCTTATAGAGAGAAAAGACGTATTAAATCGGCAAGACCAAGGGAGCAGACAAGATATAAAAATGACATTGTATTATGCTAGAACTTATGGAAAATCCCAGCATATCTTTTTTTTGTGTAAATGGTAAATTCTTTTCTGTGTTCTGGATTTGTTTCTTAATGTGTGTCACGTACCGGAATAGTAGCATGGACACAGTTGCAAATACGGTATGTGTTTTATTGTGAGTATTATACTGCATAGCAGAGTAAGGGTGTTGAATATTGCAGTCAGTTATATATAGCTGTAAATGGGAGCTACCTGCTGTTCTGTATACAGCGAGCTGCATATTTATTAGTACATACCAGTCTAGGTAAAATAAAAATAAAACAGGAAGTTGTGTTAAAGACTTCAAGGTTTAAAACTAGTTTGCACAAAGCTGCTGGGATCTCACTGCAGGGAACGGTCCTGTATTTTCTGGCGTTAAGTCTTTTCCGTCTGATTTTTTAGTTCTGTGAATTTGAAAGCGCCTCTGCTGAACTCCCCTGCTCATCGGTTTGTGGAATGATTCATACGTAATTCAGAAGCGGAGTAAAGATGGGGCTTGGGGCTGGAGACGTTGCGGGTCGGCTCCTTCCCCGGCGTAGCTCCAGCTGAACACATCAGGGTAGCTCTGCCGGGTGAGACACCGAGGACCTGCGGTTTAGGGGAACGCGCGAGGGCGCGTGCATCACGCGCGCATCACGCGTGCATCACATGCGTGCGCGCACCTAACGCGCAGGGCCGCTCAATGCCTGCGGCAGGAAGGCCGGGCTGCAGGTGGAAAGTGAACCCCGCATTTTCTGGGGTGCTGGCAGGCTTTTCGACCGACAGACACCTCTCCGGAGAGAAAGGCATCCGGGCAGAGCGTGGAGTCTAAAATGAGCAATGGCTTCTGAAATACCCGAGTGTTTAACCTAGAGGGAGCTCTCTTACATGAAGAACGAGACTCGCCGCAGCTTGCCTGAACAGCTTTTATCGTCTGTATCTGTAGCGAACTTTTCGCTCCTGCATCCGCCGCTTCTGGGTACCACATTTCCCTGGGCCGACGTACGGGGGGCTGGAGAAGCCCCGTGGGTAACTTCTGCGCTGCCGGCAGCGCAGGGGCCAGAGCAGGAGCCTCGCTCGGTTTCCAGAGGTCACTCCCTGTGGAAGTTGATGGAGATTTCTTCTGGCGATAGTGTTTCTTCTATTTTTTCCTGTTCCCGGTGGTGCCATCGCACTTTGTGGATGAGTCACGGCTGTCGGGGTGGCAGACACCTGCTCCCCGCTCTGCCGGGCGGAGGAAGGGTCCCTCAGTGCGGAGCGTCTTTTGCTGGCTGCTGAGGGTGCTGTTAACAGGCTCATTCACTAAGGAGATATTTATGTGCCGGTCTGGGGCACCTCAGTTGCTCCCTTTGGGTCTCTCCTTTTAAATAGCTTCATATCCCTTCATCCTCCGTGGAGTCCAGCTGCCTCAATGCAAAGCCCTGCTGTTTTGGGCTTAGATGAACCGGTATTTCCTTTCCTGGAAGCTGGGAGATGCTGGAGGTGACGCAGATGGATGATGCGAGGGTGCTTCCCCAGTGCACAGACAGATCCCGCTCCAACCTAGTGTGAGCCCTCCAAGTCCCGCGGGTCTTGCTGCCGGAGGGTGCAGGAGCTCACATCTGGGGCTGGAGGAGAGCCCCGGCTCCTCGGCACTCTGGGGCAGCCTGTCTCTGGGCACCGAACGCATCAGCAAGAGGCGTGAATGAGCTGACAGGGAGCTCGTAGCCTTGTGTACCCGCCGCAGCAGGGCAGAGGGGCTGCGGCTTTCCAGAGGCAGCAGTCGTAGCTCTGCACCTCCAGGCCCCCCACTGATTTAACAGAGTGAAAGAGAAACTTGCCGAAGTAGTGGGGCCGAGGTCTTGGAGAGCTGACGGTGCCTGAGATGTCATTTAAAAGGAGGACCGGATGAGAGGAGCACTGAGCAATTCTTTCCTGCCTCCAGAAAGCTCCCACCAGGGACCAGTGGGCCCAAAGGAACAGCTTGATGGTGCTGGTGTCGAGTGGGAGGGATCGAGTGTGGTGGTGCTGCCCTGTCCCGCCATCCCATCCCCTGGGGCCCAGGTCCCCATGGTGGCTGCGTTTGCCCCGGCACGTGGCGGGAGGCTGGGACTCCCACCGCTGCAGGGCTGGTGGTGCTGTTTCTGGGAGCCTCTCTCCGCAGGGCAGCTGCCCTGCCATTGGCACCGTGCCGGTCCCGGGCGACAAGCAAACACCCGAAAAAGCAGGAAGGGGAGGTTCGCAGGTACAGCCTGGGCATACCTGCAGGAGCACGGCGGGGAGAAGCTGGGAGCTGAAATCCAGCCTGTTGTCCAGAGCAGGCTTTCACAGTCACAGCCCAATCTCTTCTCGGGGCCTTTCTAAGCTGCTTGGCAGAGTCTGTCTTTCTGTCTTCCTTCCCGTTCTAAGAGGCTTAACAGTCCGGGGGATGGGAGGGGGTTCCTCTCTCTTTTGCAGCCCCTGCCTGAAGGAGTTTATTTTATGAAGCTGGGCGGGGGGCTGGGGTGGAGGAGGAGGGCAGGGGTCCTTTCCCCTTCGGCACGCTGCTTGCCGAAATCTGTGGCTCGGCTCCTCGCATGGGCATCCCTGGGAGCGCAGGAGAGATGCGGTGGTGTTGCTGGCACTGGGTGCAGCCGCTGCTCCTTGGATGCTTCCCTGTTCTCCAGGTCTCTCTAGGCAAGGGCTGGATGTTGCTTAATTAGGTTTTTGTCTCACTCGTGCCCCCACTGACCTACCCTGTCCCCCCAGGTCTCTGGACCTATCGACCAACAGCTTGAAAGCAGGATGAGGAAGCCTAGGTGTAGAAAACAGAGTTTATGCAGGAGAAAGCAGAGAGATGCTGGCGGAGTCTCTCCGTAGAGTTTTTATAGCGGATTTCATGGAGAGCTGAATTCAGCCTTTCAAATACCTTGACCTTGGTGTGCAGAGTTGGGGTGACCCTTCTGCAGCCCCACTGTCCAGGCTGCTTTAAAAGAGGTCTGCAGAGAGGCAAAGCTGGGGGGGGAAATTAAGGACAGATGGAGTAGGACAGCACATATTTTCCTGTGGGTGCTTTTCTTTTTGTTGAGCGAAGGAGTTCGGGGAAGGAAAGGGCATGTGTGAGGGTAAGGAGCTGAATGAGGAAGGTGGTTGGAGGGAAGAAATGGAGAACTAAAGCACCTTTTTCATCTAATTTTTAAAGAAAGGCTTTGCGCTAACTTTTTGTCTGCCTTCAGTTTGTAGTGTGGTCTGTGTTTTTCCAGAAAGAGCAGCGAGAAGTGTGAGCAGCAGAGGAAGGAGAAGTTGCTTTGATTCAAGCCCCAAATTTGGCTTGAAAAATGCCAGAGAAAGGTAGCTGAGATTGGAATAAGACTTTTCCTGGGGACGACGGCTTCTCTCTGTGTCTCAGATGGTGCTCATGCCTTCCCCCATCTTGCTGTCTTTGCTTTGCTAACTAGCAGATCATACCTGAGCCTCCGTGCCCGCCCTTCCCTTTTTCTGAGTTGGCACGGGGAGATTCTGGGAAGCAGCTAATTGCAAGGATATCTGCCCTGGACTCCCAGCGAAGTTAGGGGATGCTGCGGGAGAGAGAACAGGATGAGTGGGCACACCCATCTTTGGGGTCTCAGCAAATTTCTCTGCATGTTGATCGTGCCCATCCCGCTTCTGCCTTTGACAGGAGGAAGCCACGCAGTTGAGTATAACTCTCATGAAATTCAACTCCATGAGAGGGCTTATCCAAGTGTGGTTAGAAAAAACCAACCCATTACTCTAATGATTAGCTTTAAAGAAGTCTGTTAACTCTAGGAAACAATGAGAGAGCTCGAAATGCTGTCCTTCAGGGCTGTTTCCCAAATACTAGAGCGCAGACCAGTCCTCACAAATCCTGAAGCAGCAGCTATTAGGTGTAAACTCTTGCCATGAGGGGTCTAGGTGCCCAAATTGTACGTTTACGTTTAAAAATGCTGCCAGTGTTGGTTTGACGCTTGTCCCATGGCTGTGGACGCAGACTGGGTCGTGGTTGTTGACTGAAGTGCATTATCTCAGGCTCAGCCGTCCAACGTGCTGGATGAAGATGCATTGCATGGGAGCGGTGGGTGCAAGGAGAGTCCTGCTTCCCAAGGTGTGCCGCAGCTGAGGGTGCTGCTCGGCGAGGAGGGTCCCAGCCCTGCCTTCCTCGCGTGGTTTGGGCAGCTCGGGCCCTTGCAGTGAGCAGTGAAACCACAATCAGAGTGTCTCTGCGGACCATGAGGGGACTGTAGTTGTCATAGTGTTGCTCAGTAGGGACTGTGGATGTCCCCATGCGGCAAACGCTCCATCTCCTCTTCCTCTCTCCCTTGTGGTACCAAGTCCACGGTGCAGCAGATACCTGCTGTTTAGGGCCTGGCTACAGCAGCCTTTTTGTTCTAGGTCCAAGTTTCTTGGGAGTGAGTTCCCTGCAGGTCTCTGCTCTTTGCTGAACACAAGCAGCTCTCCTTGTGCATTTGACCTCGTACAGAAAGTTAGTGTTGTTTTCACGAGCATCCAAGGGAGGTGGGTGACTCCCCCGGGGGCAGAGCAGGTCCTGTGTCCGGTGCAGGATGGCGTGGAGGCAGATTTAGGGAGTGCTGGTTTCTCATCAGTAATTCCCACCAGTCGTCAGCTGTTTGGAGTGAAATGCTTTGGCTCCTGAGGAATTCCTGGGAATCTCAAAAGGTTAAAAAACCCCGGAAATTCTGTGTTGTACCTGGTGTGATCTTCCCCTTCTCTTTACCCCCGTCCCCTCATTCATCCGTCAAGAAGAGAGCATTAGCCCAAGATGCTGTAGGTGTATGAAAACAGGCTGATTTATGTTAAATGAATTCGCAGGGCTCCATGTTGTCACCAGTGACTGTCTCACTGTTCATGACATGGGGATGAGAAACAAACTGCTTTTCTGTCCCGTGAGACACTGCCTTTATACCTAAAGATATTAACAGTGCAGAGAAAAGGGGGAGCAGCAGCCTGCAGGAAAAATGGAAAGGACTTAATAGCCACGGCTTGCAAAACGAGAGCGGCTCAGAGCATAGACGTGGGGTGCTGGAGCCTCGGGGGTGGTGGGAGCATTGTAGGAAATGGGAGCGGGGATGAAAGGGCTCGGACTGGGGGAATCACTGTCGCAGCCTGAGGCTGTTCTCAGAAACAATCCTGGATCTTCAGCGGCCCGAAGGAAGTATTAGGAAGTATTGAGAGTCCTACACATACCCGCCCGGCGTCCCTAATGAAAACCGTGCCCCCCAGGTGAGGAGGCGGGTAGGGGATGGTGAGAGTGTCCTGAACGCGCTGAGAAAGGTGAGCCGGAGGAGAAAGGCTGTCTTCTCCCGGTGGCCTAGCACAGGTTATCGGGTGGCCGCAGGTGCAGGAGAGGCGGCGGAGAGCTTGTCCCCAGGCGGGGTGCCCGGGCT
>NW_010544653.1:0-3672 GCF_000687285.1 Phaethon lepturus
GGAGGGGAGGTGGGGTTCGGCGGACTGGGCTGGCTCTCGGGAAGCGGGGCGCCGAGCCGGGCGCTGGGGATGTGCATGCAGACAAGGGCAGAGAAGAGGGTCAGGTTTGGTGCAAGTCAGGCAGCGGGTACACAGGTATAGAGAGGAAAATCGGAGTGGGGGGGAAGAGAGCTGCAGAGAAGCGGCATCAGCACCCACGGGCTACAAAGTGTGATGATGATTGGTGTGGAGAAGAGGAGGGTGATGCCTACCAAGGGGTCTGGTTTGTCTCTTACAGACCTTCTGGGGAGCTCATGTGTGGCTCGGTCTTCCTCCTCCTGGTTCCAGGAACTGCATCCCCCTCCAGCACAGGGTTTTCGGTTCAAGATGTAAAAGTTCTGTCTCTTCTCTTCCCCGAGCTCAAAAGATCCTCATCAAACAAGGAACCGAGCAGCACATTTCTTCACATCGTGGTCTACCGTGCCTGGAAATCAGCACACAGCTCCTTCCTAGACAAAAAAAGGACCCTGGTTCCCATGCAAGTGGTTGGGCTAGAAAGGATGGGCTGGGTGTTGCGAGGCCGTGCTTGGTGTTACACAAGGGGCCAGGTGAAATACTGACCCCCCCCCCTGCCTTCTGACCCCAAAATCTAGGGGCTCTCCGAGGGCTTGACCAAGGAAGGTTCATTACAGAGTAACTTCCCAAGGGAATCTGTATTTAGCAGCAGGGAAGTGCGGTAGGATGTGTTTCCCTAGGGAAGAGGAGATCCGAGGGAGGGGAGACGGGGGCAGGCGGCCAAGGGGAGCGGGGTAGACTGGTACGCGCAGGCTGCATTTCCTCAGGGGAGATTTGTTTCACATACAGGTATGTCTTCAAAGGGGACACCCGGGTGCAGGGGAACATGTGCTCCTGAGATGAATTGCCCCCCCCCGGAGGAACTTGAGTGGAGAGGCAGACGCCTACGGGAGCTGTTTCCCAGGGGATGGTTCTAGTTTGCTGCTGATTTTCCTAATGAAACATAGTAGCGCGGGGTCTTCCAAAAGCCTGGAAACGTCAGGGACCATTAGCTGTTGGGGCTTAGGAAGCGGTAAAGCTACTGGCATGTCCCGTTTTGTCCAAGCTCCTGCTAAAAGTACAGTCCTGATGCAGCCAGCCGGTCTGCAGGGCTGGCCCCAGGAACAAGCCCTGCAAGACATCTTTCCCTGCTCTGCTGACGCAGCAAATCGCAATCTGGCATCCCTCTCGGGAAAGAAAACTTAAGCAAACGCTCTCAAATCTCTCTGGCAGGAGCGTATCGTGCGGCACACACGGTGCAGTTTCCCTCGCTGAATCCCCCATCGGGAAGCTTGAACCGCCAGCTGAGCGAGCAGCCAGGCGTCCCCCCTGCCTCCCGACCAAATCCGAGGGGCAGCCTTGTGCCCCTTGGACAGGCACCCCCCTCCGCCGGCTGAAGGCGGCCCTCTCCCCCGCCTCCGGCATGGGCCAGGCAAGGGTTTGATGGATTGCAATCCCCCTCTGCCATGGTCAAAACAAAGGTCGTGGCCTGAGGAAATTGCAAACAACTTCTGCCCACCGGCCCTGGAAGAATGGGTGCATTTGTGACGAGGGGGCGAACTTTTTACGATCCCTCCACCCTGGCAGCTTCTTTGGGAAAGGAATTTAAAAAAAGAGCAGTGGGCAGGGAACATGTGGCCTCCTGGTGCTCACAGAGGAGGAAGGGGCAGCCCTGAAATGCTGCTCCAGACCCGCAGTGAGCCCCTGCTTCTTCCCACCTTCTCCTCCTCCTCCGGCCAAGCTGCTCTGTCTCCTCTCTGCCGGGCAAGCACAGGGGCTCCCCATTTGGGGGCTGGTTTTTAGGGCTTTTGTTATGGTACACAACAAGCTTGCAGTTTTTGTTAGCACTTGGGAGACCCTAACATTCATTGTGTGTGTGTATAAATATATATACAACAACACTGCACCCTCAGATTGAGCTTATGGCTGGGAGCAAGGCATCTGGGTCCACTCCCGCCTGCCAGGGATCACCTTTCTCTGCTTACATCTCTTCCACCGAGCAAAAACTGCAGCTTCGAGGGCTGGAGGCGATACAGGAGGGTCCCATTCCTCCAGAGATCCCCAGCTGCTTGGAGACGTTGCATTTTACATCTCAATGATGTGGGACAAAATCAAAATCTTGAAATGATGAGTGGATATATTTTTTCTAGTACCTATAACTAAACAAAACATTTCTGTGAATGGAAACCATTCATTTTAGCCTAAATCTGAGTCCTCCTGAGCTACCCTGAATGCCTTAGTCCTGCCTTTCTGTGGGAGGTGGTGTCTCTCATGCTAAATTGTGGTATATAATAGGAAAATTCAAAATGGGAACAACCTGCAGGATTCTTTATTTTTAGGGAAATAAATACACAAAACAAGAAAAAAACTCCCGTTCAAACACTGATGGGTGCTAAGGGTACTCCAGTTCTTCCCTCGCTGTTAGCCATCCCCCCCACCCCCCAAAGATCATCAGCTCTAGCAAAGCCTTCCTGGAGTTGGAACTCCGTTTATTTCCACACTCAAACTGGGCACTAAACTGATTCCCGTTGATACCGATTCATCCACCCATCCCCAACTCAAGCCTGTACGGATTGGTGAGGTGCTCTGAGACGGCTGGACACAAAGCTGGAGGTGGGAAGCATCCCAGGTCTGAGAGAGAAGGGGGCTAGAAAGAAAGTCGAGATTTTAAAGGTTCAGCCTAAGAGCTCAGGAAAGCTCGCTCTTAGTACAAGGGGGTAGCTTTGCTAACCCATGGAAGGAAGGAAGAAGAAATGAGAACTGTGGACAGCAGAAAGTAGGAAGACAGGTAAAACATTAGGAGGACACATGGCCTAGCTTGATACCGCCTGTTACGATTAGCATCTTGTCAAGGTTAGGACGTGCCATTTCCTATAGCACAGATAAGCTTTGTCTTTGCCCGGGCTGCAAGGCAGCTCTAAAAGCAGCGACTTTCCGCCCCTTCCCTGGGACTGGTTCCAATTAGTGCTGGCTCCGCTCAGCGCCGGCTTAGCCCCAGGATTAGAAATCTCTCCCTGCCAATCCCCTCTGACCCAAATGCTTCCTGGGACTGATGGGGCGACCAAATTCCTGCCCTTCCTAAATTGGACAGCTTGCTCTTGTCACCCCGAACTCTGGCCCCCGCAGGGGGGTGGGGGGGAGGGGGATATGTGACAGAGAGCAGCCCTTCGCCTGCCCCCGGAACAACTTACCTCGCCCCGGCTCGGAGGGGCCAACGTCCTCAAATTGCAGGGCCCCGAGCTGCGGCCGTGCCGGGAAGTGCCCGCTGGGATGCTTGGCTTCAGCCATCTGGCCTGGGCAGCAAGGGGCAGCTCCCACACCCAGCTGGTGGTTTTGGGGTGCTCGAGATGCCAGGGTGCAGCAGGTCACATCTCAGGCTCCTCCGAAAGCCCACGGGAGGGAAGGTACCGAGGTGCTCCTGCGGGCATCTTTGTGCAGGAAATATGCAAGTATGTGGCGGGATAAGTCACTCTCCGACCAAGCCCTGGAGGGCACAGGGAGTCCCTGAACAGCCCCAGGAGTGGGGACGTGCTGGAGATTTGCAGTCAGCTCTTGACCAATTCATTCCCTTGGGCTTGTCTCCCCATCTTTGTAAAATGTTGGCGACCTCAGGGGATGACGTGGCTGCTGAGAGCGCAC
>NW_010544653.1:3773-15007 GCF_000687285.1 Phaethon lepturus
CTGGGGTCCTGAGTCACAGACAAATGTTTCGTGAGCATCTCTTTGCAGAGGCAGCTTCGGTGCCAAGAGTCGGGCGAGCGCGCTGCCCTCGGGAGCAGCCCAGCCCCGGCGAGGCTCCGGCAGGAGGGGCAGACGGAGCCCACGGCGTAAGCAGGCTGCACTGTGAAGCTGTTTTGGCAGGAGAAGATGTGAGCAAGAGCATCTGTTACCAGCCCTGGAGAAGAGAGAGGGAGCTTTCACCCCTAGAGCCAGGGAGGAAAGGGAAGGGGTGCGCAGCGTGTGCCTGGGAGCCTCGGTGCCCCCAGCCTTCTGCTGTTCGTCCCGTGTCCCCTTTTGCTGGCACCAACTTTTAAGGAAAAGCGCCTTGATTTTGTCCCGATGAAAATCTGCTGAATCAGCAAAATTGCGCTGGTTTCAGTTAAAATAATAATAAAAGTTATTTATTCAGGGACCAGCGAAGCCAAGTGCAAGCTGCCCCCACGCACCTACAGCAGGCACCTTCCCGTACAGGAAACTGTACGGCCAGTTCCCAGTTTTGGCACAAAACCCTCGTGAGAACGTCTCTCGCACCCTCTCTGCTGGGAGGGCTGCAACCGCTGCCCCGTCTCACATGGCAAACTTAACAAACAGCAAATGGCAAGTGCCATTTTTGAGTCCGACATGGATTCAGACCGCTGCACCCGAGCTCAAAAGGCTTCCCATTCCTCTAGCAGCCCCTGAGGGCCATCACGCCCTATGCTGCTTAGCGTTAAAGCAGCACAGAGGGGAAGCACACAGGCTACATCAGCTCCTCCTTCATAGCAGCATCACACCGTGGGCTTTACGCAAGGGCCGTCACCCTTTTTAAAGCAAAGAGAGGTTTCAGGTGAGCGTGGGGGAACGGACTACCTGCGGCCCAAGACCGCGTGGTGTTTGGGGAGGGAGGCAGGCTCTCCAGCACACTTGGGCTGCAGAAAAACCTGCAGCCCACCAGGGACTCAAGGGAAAGTGGTGACACCATCTCATTTCCACAACTGGGGTTGTTCGTAAGCAGACAGCTGTGTTTCGGAAGGGGAAACGATCCCAATTAGCTTCCCAGGTGCTCTCTTGTAAATGGCTTTCAGGTGGTATAACCATGTCTGACTGCAGTCCAGGGCTTTGTCTCTCTGAAAAAAGCTCTCTGTGTTCCCCTCCCGCCCCCATCCGCTCCCCCCTTACAAAGGAAAAGGGAGACCATCCAGGAGACAAGAAAACACACATACAGCAAGGGTGATTGCTATTTTAAGAACGTACTTTATACAAAATAACCAATTCATATGGAAATAAAATCTACAGACCTCCAAGGATCAAGCTTTTAAAAAAGTTCTTTAAAAAAATTACCCAACACACAGTATTAAACTAACTATTGAGGTAACTGTCGCTCTTGGGGAACAAAGGTAATCAGCAGACCAAGACAAAATATACACAATATAAAAATAAATAGCATTCCCCTTTCCAGTATTGACCAGGAAAGTTCACACAACTTTGCAGCAGCAGGAGAGAGAAGAGGATCCCTGACACTGTGCTCTACGGGATGGGGAAGGAGGCAGGGGCGAGAGCTGGGGCTCCTGGGCACCAGGCGATGGAGAGGTGCAGCACCTGAGTCCCCGCTGGGGAGAAGAGCACCTGGGGCGAACTGCTCCAGCATGAACTCCTTCCACTGAGAAATTTGGGCTATCAAATCCAACCTTTCCTAAACAGCATGGGCAGCTCAGGTTCTAACCAAGCCAAAGACAAGCAGGACCAGCCCTCCAGCGTTAAGTCCCGCCACCCAGCAACATACCCCAGCGCAGAGCCCCACGCAGGTCAGATTCCCCCCACTGAAGGATGCAGGCAGGGGTTGTTTTCACAGCTTGGTGTGGGAGGTTTCTGCTGCAGCATCAGCTCACCCTCCTGTTGCCCTGGGACAGTTGCAATCTGTTGACAAGGGACAGGCTTTTGCCCCCATGGCCCCTAGACACCCTCCCTGCCGAACAACAAAAACCACAGCAACATAAGAACAGCCTCACCCGAAAAGAGAAAGGCCCCCGTTTTCTCCTTGTGACCCCAACAGACAGATTACATTCTTTACAAACTTACAATAATACAAAAAACCCCCAAGGTCACCCAACTTCAGAAAAATGGACGTAGTGGCATAGGCTCTCCTGCTACCTCCCCCATCAATGCCAAGTCAAGCAGCAGTGGGTTGTTCTCCCCCAGAGGCATTAAATCAGCAGTGCACCCACCCCTCGCTGCGCGGCAGCAACAGGCACCCCTCTTCCATGTGCTCTGCTTTGTGGATGAGGGTCAACTTTACCAACTTGCTCCCTTCCCTTTCTACCTTCCCAAATGCAGAGGAAGCAACCAGCTTTCCCCCAGCTACCTAAATGAATCCAACAGTTATTGGGGAAAACAGGAACATGGCATAGATAAAACGGAGGTCCACAGAAAGCACCTTGCTTCCCACTCAAACTGTGAAGCCCCACTTCACAGCCATACACTCCCTGAAACAATACAGGAAGGTGAAAGTTGCACTGCTGCACATTGTTATTGCTCAGAAAAAATCAGGCAGTGGTGTTCACTGATCTAGCAAGGAAGAGAAGCAACAGTTTTCATGGTTGTACACAGTATGTGTTTTTAACCTAAGCCCCCTTGGAGGTAGACATGCCAGGATCATGCGCAGGAACGCAGCACAGAGGCCAAGAGCAAATCCCTGTGCTGTGAGAGGGACAGACGTCGCTGTGCCAGGATGGCAAACCCCGGGGCCACCCAGGAGAATGCCAGCAAGTCACTGAGGAAACCTTAATTTCGTGAGGAGAGTAAACGTGTATTCCCCACCTGCTTTCTATGTGAGTTTGCAGAGGAGACAACTGGCAAGTTCAACCTTCTGCCCTTCTACTCGCGTGGGCAGTGAGCTTTCATGACAGCAACCGACTGCAGCAAAGTGAGCAGAGGGGGAGAAACTTGAAAGCTAGGAAGCAAGGACAGGAGAAAGGTTGGTGCATGACACAAAAGGGGATCAGAGGACTTTCCAGACAAAAAGTTGAGGCCCAAGCTCCTGTAGCTGCCTGACTGGCTTCAGAAAGGGAGATCGCTCCTCTGATGTACTCAACAGCATCTAAGTGCACTAGGTGCCTGCTTGCCTCTTACCAATTTGAAGGCCAAAGGAGCCCCGAATGGCTGTCTGGTCTAACGTTGTCCACAACAAGGGTATTTTGCCCACATAAGTCAGTTCCACTTTTATTTAGAAGATATTACACTTACTACACTTCTGCTAGTGAGCCATGTGTTTCCAAATAAAAAGGGCAAAGGACAGAGGGACTTGCTAGAGCTGGTTACAATCCCACTTAATCCTCAGCCCTGATTGATCCTTCATCTCCTCTTCCACTGGAAGAGATCCACCAAGATCTTGCTCTCTCCCAGATGCACTGTCCACTTTCACATCCATGTTTCGAAAAGAGGAAGACCTTTGCCAAAAGAAATCTAGGCCACTGCTGCAGAAGAAGGGAAAAAAACCTCAGTCGATGCAAGGCCAGCAGTGTCAGAACTACAAAATGCTCCATGGTCTCTCAAATACTGCATCTGAGCCGAGGCAGGAGAGTAATCAAAAAGGGTACGGCATCACACAGCTCGCCACACCAGTGCTTTGAAGGTACACTTGGATGTTACTATCTAGTTTTAAATACGTATAACCCTGTCACAAATTTCCTTGTCTAGGAGTGGACCGAGCCTTGCTCTTGTTATCCCAAGAGCTGGGACAGACAGCTGGAAATGGGTCCCTCCCCAGCTCTTTTTCAGAGAGGGAGGTGGGCAGTGGAGAGTGAAAACCAGAACGTGTAGTTCATTATGTGCTGGTTAAAAGCGTTTTCCTTCCACATGGGCGGCAGGGGTCCTGCCAAACCCAAATGTGCTTTACCCCCATCTGTATGTTAAACAGGTACAGATGCTGAAAGGCTGGAAGGTCAACGTTTGAGATGCTTTCTCGGTTACAATAAGCACATGCTCTTAAAGCTTGTCACATGGCCTACAGCTGCAATGCTACTTTCATAGCCTGCTATCTCAATCTCAGCCTTACAGAAAGGATACAGTACCCACACACCTGCTCTTCAACCACCAGGGCTGGACTTCAAGCAAAACAGGAATTCTGCAAGTGCAAACCCCTCTACCACCAATGCACCGCAGTTAAAAACTTTTTAAGGAGTTGCTCTGATTAAGTGCAGACCCAGTTGCACGGTTGCTCTGCTGTGAGGGAAACCAGGAGCAACCACACCATCACAAATTCCTCTGTCTTCTCCAAGCCATTCCTTGGGACGGCACTTCCCTGTCACTCAGTTCAGCACCTTCTCCAAAATTCCACAATGCATATGGCAACACCGTCTCCTCAAAAAAGGAAAGCAGAACAAAGCCATCAAGAATAAAGCAACAGCCCTGGCTGAACACAGAGATGTACAGAAGACTGACAGAGATCAGTAGAGGAAACAAAGGAAGGTTGTTTTCTAATTATACTTTCATTTTAAATGGCGAAGTGTTGGGGTGAGAAGCTGCAGGAGAACTGCCTCCGTTGGCAGAATGAAAGACAGCCTCTGTGACTAGCTTTCAGATAAGATATCAAGAAGCTGATAGCTCTCCAAGACCCCGAGAAGCTACACTTACAAAAATATACACAGGAGATTTGTTTCAGAAAGTGTGCATGGGAAAGGCATTTGGCAGACGAGAAAGAATCAGCAGAAGCTCTTCTAAGAAAAGTGTCTCCATGTACTTTAAAGTCACAAATCAAACCAGCTGGGCCTTGAAGCTTCAAATTTACTTTCCTCTTTTGTCCTCCTCATTGCAGGCTGGTGCCTTGGATTGCTACCGAGTGGTTTGGTGGGTCACACCATGGAATTTATAGACTGCAAACTTTTGCTGGACACAGCTAAAACTCACTGTGAAGCCTCAGTGACCGGCCTTCTTAAAATACTTAGTTGAATTGCCAGGGCCTGTAGTACTTAAGATGCCCAAAGCTTCCAGAGTCCCAGGAGGGAGTTTATATAACGACATTTATAATGGCAATTGAACATCTCGGGAGCTTGGGAACACCACACACCACTTGCAAAGAAGGAGGCAGAAGGGAGAGCAAGAGGCTAAAAAGCCAGAGTAGCACACAGAGCTATTCTGAGACTATTAGAAATTTTAGGCATGCTCAAGCATGGTCAACATCATATTTGTTCTACATGCTATATACTCTCATTTAACGTGAAATCCATAATTATAGCAAAACACATCCTCCATATGGGAAAAGTAATAGCTACAGGAAACTTTGCAAAGTCACTAGCTCAGGATGCTTTCTGAAAAAGGACCAACTGGTAATATATTATACTACAACAATGCTGGAGGATGATAAAGAGGTCTTCCAACCAGAGTCTAGAAATTCTCTGTATTGTGTTGAAATATTATTTAAGATCATGTCACAAGTATGGCACTCAAAAGCCAGGATATTTTAAAATGCAGCTATATTTCTCCTGCACTGCATGCCAACCCATGGCAAAAAGTACCACTCTGTACGTAAAAAGCTGCCATTTTACTCTCTTCTAAATCCCACCTTACACCTGTCTCTTTCACAGTATCTACAAAGCAGCCCTGCGCAGCATGGGCTGGGAAACCATAAACTATAAAATTCACATCATCTGCTCCTCCCCATGCGTTTCCACTGGTGTTCCACCTCAGCAACCCGCTCCCAGCCCAGTGCCCTCTGAGGTGCGCCAGTTTTCTGTGATTTGCTCAGATTGTGCCTAGCGAGATAGACCTCTGATTTTGGGGGGATCCCTATATATAATCATTAAAAAAAAAACACAAACCACCCACCCCCAAACACTTACGGACAAAGCATTTGAAAGTCTGGAAACTCCGAGCTAAGATTCCACAAGCAGTTCTCCATCTTAGCATGTCCTGTCCCCAGGATAGCCCTAGTAGCCCAGCCATAGTTCCCCCTACGCTGTATTAGTACTTTTCTAATATAAACCATGTGTCGTCACAACAGCAGCTTGTAAGTCACTTTAGTAAGAATTACTGACTACATCAAAAGCCATTTACCTAGAAACCCTCCTAGGAGGAGTTAGCTTCACTACTGTTTTGGCTACTGTCTGCAAGTCAAACCCTTCTCCCAGATTTGCATTATGTCAGGTAAGGGATAATATCTTCATGTTGCACACTCCTATAGGGTCCTCAGGGTATCTGTCACTGTCTAACACGCCACTATGCTCTCCAGGCAGACCACAAGCAATTCTTGCCTTTCCCATTTGTTCCCTGTTTTGATATGGGCTTGGTACTCATCCAGATACAATGACCACTAGAACCATGTTTTCAGTGCCAGTTCCAGCTGAAGGCCAAGAGTGCCTCAGCTTGGTTGGGTTTTTTTTTTATAGCTCCTAAAAACCTCCTGTTCCACAAAGTTCACAATGAGCAGAATGAAAGGCACTTCAAATATTCGGGTAACTGTCTGTGATACAGAAGACACAGGCTGAAGTATGGCAGGGGTTGTTTGCAGAATCTACGTTCACATTTCCAGAATTTCAAATACTTTGCTACAAGTTATATTTTACAGTTCCTCTATTTTTAAATGTGCTATTTAAAATTATTTTTATATCTACAATGAACTAAAGATTGCTTTACAAGGAGAAGCGATCGTGTTTTCGTTTGGTCCAGATTCATTGTCTTGAAGAACAGTTATGCTTGCACAGATTTTCATAAAAACCTACTACTGCTTCAGTACCTCCATTCAGTGAAGGATCTAGACCTGCATTTCTAGGCAGCTGGGGCACCTCTGAAAACCTACTGCCAGCTGATGAGCCAGCAGCAAACCCTCAGATCTGGGACAAATTCAGATGAGCCATAGCATAATGTTCTTGGATGGGGAGAGCAGTTACCTGCTTCTCAGTCAAAGGACAACCTTCAGGATCATCTAGTCCAGTTTATACCAACCCACCAGTGACAGTTGCTCCCTGACAGACGACCACAAATGGAAAATATAAAAAAAAAAAAACTCCCTTTCTTAATGTAATGGCATCTATAGATAGATATTGTAAGTAATTCACATTATACTGAAGTCTTCTTTTGCTGAGGAGTCAGCTGTGCCAGGCAATTCACTGGACTAAGCAGACAGCAGCTATAGTTCACAGGCTAGCTGCAGCAGTGGGTAAGAACAACTGCGTTTATAAACACGCTTGTGGCAATAGCATGGAGAAGTTTAACTCCTGTTAGGCTTGGAAAATGCTTTGGCCCTATACAGCTCACCAGAGGCAAAAGTACTGTAGCAACAGAGCAGTGAGATTCATTGGTTAAGAGGGCACTAACGTGGCAGTTCTTCCTTGTAACTATTTCAAGAAAGAACATTTCTCATCTTTTAGGTTTTTTTGTGCTTTCAAAAGCTTAGGGCAAGAAGGAGTAGTGTCTCAGTCAGATGCTACCTGCCATTTGCTCAAACAGCTTTGCCAGCACATGGTAGATCTACACAGCAGGACGACAGCAGTGCAATCCAGGTAAAGATATGGGTAATGGCACCATCCAAGTCAACAAAGCAGCCAGAAAAATTCTCCAGAAACCTGGAGACTAAGACCCTCCCCTAGCTAGTACCACAGACTAAAGGGCATGCTGCTGTGTCCTCACTTCTGCTGCTATTTGTGCTCCTACTAGCACAACTTGTCCAACACATTGGCACATTCTCCCTTTACCCATACCACTCTCCCCGCCAGTGCGACCAGCAGCCTGCCCACTAGAGCTGTGGTCCCAGCAGATCTGGCTGCCCCGTCTAGTAGTGTAGCAACTGCCCTGTTTTACCCCAGCTCCCCCAAGAATAATCAACTGTGTTTCCTTGTTAGCTTTAAGATGTGAATAAAGGCTGATGAGATTCCTACTGAACTCATTTGCCAAACCTACATTTGAAGGCCAGTGACTGACAAAGTGCTGGCATGTGGGGGTTTCCCAGTCCAGTACTGCAACTGGTGAGGAAAGCCCCTGCAGACTGCGCACAGCCTCTGAGGAAAGCTGCCACCAGCCCTGTAGGACCTGCTGCTACATCATCAATGACGATAAAGATAAACCAACTCAACTTGAACATGCAGCCCTCTGGTCCCTCAACCCCTGAGCCATGACACCTCAACATTTGATTTTGAATCGATGCTTTCTGATTCACCTGCAACTTGCGAACGCCAAATCCAACTCCAGAGGCCAACAAACAGTTCACGCTGCAGTAAACCAACTGTTCCCCCAAAGCAGCCTCATGGTCCTTCTCCACAGGCAACCAAGAGTGGTCAGGAACCCTGGGGTACTTTCTGCTTTGCTGCTGCTAAGAAGCAAATATAGCCAAGGGTCAGTGAAAGAAGTGTGGGGACTTAGCTCCTCTCCTCTGGCAGCAGGACAGTATGGACTTGCACTAAATTTGTTCTACTGGATAGGTGCTGCTGCACCCCCAGCTGCACCGGTTTCACTCAAAGAAGTCTAAGACGACCAGTTATGCCATTTTCTGTTTTCTAGAGTATACATTTCTCCTATCAGAAAGGCAGGGAGAAGGGTACTATACTAGCAGAAGGGACAATGCCATGAATGTCCTGTCCTGGTTTCAATGCCTGGTCCTGGTTTCCTTGTTCCCCCATGATGACAGGAGCTGGAAGTGCACTCGGGCCCTGGATCCAGAGGAATGGAGGTGGGGGTGAGGGGGGAAGGATGAAGAAGACTAGAGAAAGAGGAGAACACGTTATGCTCCTGAGCAACTCCTGCTATTAAGTCAACCAACTGTCGGGTAGTGTCTTGGTTGCAGAGGACAGGAAGGAGGACAGCAAGTCATCCATCACATGTTCCCTCACTTCCCCCCACTCCCCCCAAATCCTCACCCTATCCTGAAATATTTCAGTGTGATATGATTGTAAACAGTTAAGGATTCCTCCAGTGCTAAGCCCACTACAAGTTGGGCCCACCCCCTCCCCCATTATGTACAATACATTCACCAACAACAGAAATTTATTTAAAAAGGCAACAGGTTAAATTCTGTAAACTGGATCCAGCTCCAAAACACACACGTTAATACTACAAGTAAAATTCCATCATCATCCTCTTCCACCCTGAAAAATATACCTGAGTTTAGCAGTCAATGAAAGTTTCCATCCCCACCCCCACCCTCCCCACCCAAAAAATCCCTCAAACCCTGAACGAGACGCAGTCTCCGGTCACGGAAAGCCACCAGTTTGCGATGCTTGCCCTGCAGTGGCGAGCCAGCTGCTTGGCTGGCTGGGGCCCAGCACCGCTCCAGGTTTCCAACACAAAAGCTGTCGCGGCACCATGTTCCACGGACCCAGGAAGCTACATGCTGCTCGGGCGAGGGGAGGGTGGGAGGAAGGCCTGCCCCTCCTCCCCCATGTCCAAATCATGTGTGGCTTTTGTCTTCGTGAGGTCCTTCCTTCCTCGGACTAGCTCTGGAAGAGGAAGAACAAGAGTTAGAGGTTTTAACTGGCAGCTTTAGAAAGGAACAACCTCAGGACTGCATGCCACCAGTTCAAAGCTAGCACTATCTATCCACCCAGGTTACGTTTTGCAGTCCGCTAAGACCACAGAGACATCCCCAACACCTCTGCAGAGCAGTAGTTCACTTCCCAGCTTCCTCCAGTGCTTCCCACTCTCATCCAACACTTCATTCCTTTAACTGGTGGGAAGAGAAAGACTCGCATTCCAACTCTGCTCTTTCTAGCAGCCCTTACTTGATCCAGAGGCAACGCTGATGGTTTTTGTGGCGTCAAATCTTCCCGGGACATGGTTGCTGTAGGCATCTTCGGGAAGGGAACTTGAGCCTGATGCATTTGCATTCTGGAGCCAGGTTGAATGGAGAGAGTTTTAACACATGAACATCAAGGGCAAATCCCACCCACTTTGTTGAATGCATACATACAACATTCACATACAAGCATGCGTCTCGTGAATTCTTCTTTCTGGCTTCCCCCCAAAACACAACCTTTAATCCATGCCACCCTCCAATGGCCTAGCTGTAAGCCAAGCCCCATGAGTACTTGAAGAAGGACTGTCATGCTGGGACTATGACAAAACAGTAGTAGTTAAAGCACATTTATAAAATCTGAACAGGGAATTTTTGGAGTAGCAGAATTTTCCACTTGGGAATAAAATGTGATATGTACAATCTCAGTGAGAAGTCATATTCTGTGAGGGAAATCTGAGATGGAGAGGAAAGGCAAAGCAAGAGCAGGGGAAAAAAGGGGGCAACATTAAAGGAGTTCATAACAAGTTCATAATTTCAGTTAACTACTCTGCCCCTCTATGAGAAAGATGCAATAAAATTCTTGCAAAGAAAATGGTAAGAGCTCATTTGATTAAGAAATGCACAACCCTGGATGACACATTAACAAAACACTGTCAGATAAAACAAAGCACAGGTGTGGGGATAAGATGGATGGGACAGGCTAACAGGTCTCCATGATGACTATTGCTACTTGTTTTTAAGGAGCTGCAACAAGACTCTCGCCAGCTTACAGAAAGGTCTAAGAGACCTTTTACTCCAAGGGTCTGAGAGCCATCTGTTAGCCTCTCAACAGCACTTGCCATCTCCTCTGACTTCAACCCGTGTCCTTTCAAGAATAACCAACACTTAATGTCACCTAGGCATCAGCCCCCCTCCCGCCTTGCCTTCTCGCAGAAAACACGATCTTACCCCGAGGGTCTATACAAGTCCTGGGGTGGCCCCCCCATGCCACCTCCACTGCCTCTCTGCTCCATCAGCAAGGCCTGAAAGTGACCTACGTTCTCCTCCCGGCAGCGGTACAGGTGTCCCTCCTGAGAGAGGCCGTTGGCCTGGCCGGAGGCTGCGTGATGAGACAGGTGAGCATTCATGGGCGATCCATACGTCCTCGGCTGGAAATGACTGGCAGGATGCCGGGATGCATAAGGAGAACCAGTCTGTAGCATCATCCCATGGGGAGGGAAAGCAGATGGGCCGAATCCCATCCCTGAACCCAGGTGCGGTGGGGGGGCTCCGTAGAGGAACTCCCCCGCTGCCACCGAGCTTTGCCTCTTCGTGGCCGCGTTGTGGTTGTCCAAATCAAGAAACTCTTTGGGACTCTCCGGTCTTTCCTGGGACTCCTCCGACTTCTCGTCTTCAGGCCCCAGATCCTGCCCGTCGCTTGGAGAAACCTCTTTGGCACTCGCTACGTCCATGCGGTTGGGAGAGGCCAGGGCGGCACTCAGTGCCTCGCAACCCT
>NW_010544653.1:15020-15357 GCF_000687285.1 Phaethon lepturus
CGGGAAAGGGGTTCTGGCAAGGGGCGGGTGGGCGGTGGGGTGCCCGCTGGGGCTGGCCTGGGGGTGGAGAGGCCTCTGCCAGTCCGAGTAGCCCTGCGGACAGGCGTAGTAGGGTGGTCGCTGGTAGTGGTGGTAGGAAGGTTGAGGCTGTGGCTGGTAGGGGTAGGGCATGCCCTGGGGGGAGAGGCCTCTGCCAGTCCGAGTAGCCCTGCGGACAGGCGTAGTAGGGTGGTCGCTGGTAGTGGTGGTAGGAAGGTTGAGGCTGTGGCTGGTAGGGGTAGGGCATGCCCTGGGGGGGCCGATACCGGGGGAAGACGCCAGGGTGGGTGTTGCTTGG
>NW_010544653.1:15585-15901 GCF_000687285.1 Phaethon lepturus
CCCCCCGGAAGAGAGGCTTCTCCATTGGGTGGGTGCCTAGCCCCTTCCCCTCAGCACCGGCCACTGGCCCCTCGCCCACCGCCCCGTTCTCAGGCAGGGGACCCCCTCTCTCAGAGGTGGGCACCAGGTCCCTCACGCAGCCCGGACCGCTGGCGTAGCTGCTCTCCGCCGGCCATGCGCCCTTGCCCTGCCCTGCCTTCAGGTCGCCCTTCACACCAGAGCCATCCCCTTCTCCATCTGGGGCCAAGGCACGCCTGGTGCACTCCATGGGCAGCGGGGGCTTGGGATGAGGTAGGAGGTTGGTGTAGGCCCCGGC
>NW_010544653.1:15960-18160 GCF_000687285.1 Phaethon lepturus
CCTGCGGCTCCACTGGAAAGAGAGCCGAGAAAAAAGTCATGCGTAGGTCTAGTTTTGGAAATCGCCTCTCTCCGCCCAACCCACACACACATGCTCACCCAAAGCACACGTCTCAAAGAGTAATTCCTGCCAGCTTAACCAGGTCTACCAAAGTAGCGTTTCAGCATCCTCTTTTGCTGCTGACCCAAAGGGGCTGGGCAGCTCTGCCTGGCAAGTCCCTAACATCTGGGTGGAGAAAGCATCCCACTTTTCTGCAAACGGAAGGGAAAAAGGAGTGACTTTCTAAAGCCATGGAGGTCCTCCCGTTCTAAGTATTCCAAAGCCTACAATGTCCTGTCCTCTACTCAAACCTCTCTAACAGGACTGTCGGAGCACGGCACCAGGACAACTGCTCTTCTGTGGGGTTGCAGCCTCCCTCCCACACCCATCACGCCATCTTCAGACACCTCTAGCAATTCTGAAGTGCATTTTTGCAGTTAGGTGATCTATCTTTGAGACTTAACCTAACTTTTGAGAGTTAGGTTGCACCTCTCTCAGAAAGATGGCAAACATGGACTAAACCCTTAAGATACAGGCCCACTATAGTTTGCAAGCCACTGATAAGTTGCACCTCCACCAGAGTAATGTTGTACATGTGGGCTTGGTCTGACACGCTAGAGTTGGGAGATACAGCAGGATCTACATGACAGCAAGCTAAGAAGCTGGGGTAACAGCAGCTTGATTTCATGCTCTGTTGCCCCTTCTGTCCACAACACTCACTTGCCCACAGCTTGGGCAGAAGCACTACCACACACCAAGATACTGTGGAGCTGATCACGGCCATATTTTAACCAACTGTGATTTGGAGATGTGGCTACTCTGCCCAGCAGTCACTCAGCGTTCTTTCCCAGTCTCTGTTCTATATCCAGCACAGCTAAGTGATGATGACTTTTAAGCAATGCCACACAAGGAAAGAGTTTCCTCTTAGTGCAAGGCACACAAGGGATCGATAAAAGATGCAAGGGTTTTGATCTCTAGTTTACCAGCTAGAATTAATGAAAAAAAAATTTTTTTTTGATCTCTGGGTTTTTTTGATCTCTACTTTAGGTTTGTTTTATTTTTTAAGGTTTTTTTTTTGATCTCTATTTTACCAGCTAGAATGAATGAAATTCAAATAGAAAGAAACTTGCGATGGCACACACAACACACTGCCATCCCACCTGAACTGACACGGCTGCTCAGGGGCTTTTGGGCACTCCTGTTGCATGTAGACTTTGAGATATTAAACTCACAGGGCACATGCGCATTTCAGAGGAGAAGCTCTACTAACATATCTCAAAGGAGTGTATTTAAACCACTTATTCATATAGTATCTTCTTTCCTTACCTAACTCTCTGCAGATCCAATTTTTATATTAACTCCAAGTGAGCTCTAGAAGCATCACAGCCTATGCTTTGCATTTGCACCCCATGGCAAGCTGATAGCTTGCAGGTATAGCTGGGACAAAGGGCACCTCTGGCAGGCTAGAGCAAAACAATCTTAGAAAAATCTAAGTGATGGCTAGAGCAGAAAACATATTCCAATTTAGATTTAAAAAGACACACATAAAAAATGTTTGTCCCACAACTATTTTATCAAGAATTTAATTAGGTTCTAGAAAAAAAAACTGATTTTGTTGCTGAGCCTCAGTCACTGCTTAAAATTGACTCCAGTAAGCCTGCAAGTCAGGGCATATTGTTTTGCTTCTCTCACAGTACAAATCCACATAAAACCACGTTTGCAGACACAGGTTTTGTGCATCTGCAAGACAGTTAAGGTTTGGGAACCTACAAGTTTGGAGCCCAAGAGCAACAAAGCTGGCCTGGGGGTGCTCCCTCTGCCCCCTCGCAAGCACACATCAGCAGGCAGAGGGTCTGCCCTGGCACGGGAAACGGTGATGCTTTGCAGCGGGCAGGAGGGATGCCTGGCAGAGAGCAGAGGGGCAGGCGGGGAAGGTCAAATGCTACAGGCAGGGGCTGCTGCTTTGGCAGGTGGGTGCTCGAGGGGTTACCTTGGTTGCTCTCCGGCTCCATGGTCTGACCGGTGGGGTCCTGTGAGCTCCCGTTCCCCACAACGGGTTTCGGAGGCTGCACGCCAGCGGTGGAGGCAGCGTGAGCCAGCTGGGGAAAGGGTCCAGGGAGGTGCGGTGGCGGGGGCTGGCGAGGGTGGTAAGGCACACCCG
>NW_010544654.1:0-1378 GCF_000687285.1 Phaethon lepturus
GACAGAAACCGCATATTGGTCCGCCACACATCGCTTGCCAAAATGTTCATAAGAACAGGTTATGACTTGGGCCCCATCTGTCAAGGTGATTGATCAGGACAGGAGAAGCAGCATGTTCATTTATCGGGCACCAACACTAGCTTGGTTTGGGTTATTGCTGCACTTGTGGTTACTTGCAAAGTTCACTCTTCCTCAGCTCAGGTAGTTCCTGCTACATTACTTCCTACAACATACAACTCACATCACAGATTATTTTCCCCCAAGGTTAAATTTCCTTGAGGTACATGCTGGGTCTCCCCATCCTTCCACATTACCCACCAAGTGCACCCAGGTCCTTGAGCAAAGAATGGATTTTTCCCAAGAGAGAAGAACCCACACTGCCTTCCCCAGCCACTTCCCCATGTGCACTACACGGACCTTATCTCCTCCCACAGTATTTAGGGGCTTTGTTTGGGCAGGACCAAGATGGTTAGCAGATCCTCTGGTATTAACCAGACAAGTGGCTTGTGCTAAATTTATATCCTAGTGCTTCCATGCCCAACGCTCTCAGCATAGTCTTTAACAGTCCATTATATTGTCCAATCTTTCCAGAGGCTTGTGGGTGACAGGGAGTGTGATACACCCACTCAAAGTGTTTATTTGCCCAGTTTATGAGGTTATTTCAGAAATTAGTTCCATTGTCTGATACAATTCTTTCTAGGGTACCATGTCACCACAAAATTTGTCCTTCAAGGCCTAAGATGGTGTTTCGGGCAGTGGCATGATATAGAGCATATGTTTCTAGCCACGCAGTAGTTGCTTCCACCATGGTGAGTATATAGTGCTTGCCTTGGCATGTTCATGGCAGTGGTCCAATACAGTCAATTTGCCAGGCCTTACCATGTCAAAAATCCAGCCACTGCCCTCTATTCCAGGGAGACTTTACTCGTGTGACGTGGTTGATTGCAGGACATTGTTTCACATTGGTGACTTGTGTGATGGCCTCCACGGTCAGGTCCACCCCTTGATCATGAGCCCATCTGTATGTTCCATAGAACCATAGAATCATTTAGGTTGGAGAAGACCCTTAAGTTCATCGAGTCCAATCATTAACCTAACACTGCCAAGTCCACCACTAAACCATGTCACTAAGTGCAACGTCTACATGTCTTTTAAACACCTCCAGGGATGGTGACTCAACCACTTCCCTGGGAAGCCTGATCCGATGCTTGATAAACCTTTTGGTGAAGAATTTTTTCCTATATGTGCAATCTAAACCTCCCCTGTCACAACTTGAAGGCTGCTTCCTCTTGTCCTATCACTTGTTACTTGGGAAAAGAGACTCACCTTGCCACAACCCCCTTTCAGGTAGTTGTAGAGAGCAATAAGGTCTCCCTTC
>NW_010544654.1:1426-1946 GCF_000687285.1 Phaethon lepturus
CTCTAGACCCTTCACCGGCTTCGTTGCCCTTCTCTGGATACGCTCCAGCAAATCAATGTCTTTCTTGCATCTCTCCCTAGATGTCCCAATATTTTGTGGGACCACCAAGCTACAAATAACTTGCCCTTATGCTCCCAGTCCAGGTCCACCGGAGCTACTTCAATTTTGACAGTCTTCTCTACCTGTTCATTTTTGCAATGCTCTTCCTCGGCAAAGTTCTTGGATATGTGAGCATCTACGTGCTGAACCTTTAGAGCAATGTGTTCTAGCCAGGCAGCAATATCTTGCTACAGATCAGCAGCCCACATGGGTTTACCTCTGTGCTGCTAGCTGGCCTTATTCCATTGCTGTAGCCACCCCCATAAGGCATTTCCCACCATCCAGGTATCGGTATAGAGAGTATATATGAGAGTACTGGCCTCTTTCCTCATTCATCATGCCCTAGGGTCAGTTGGATGGTTTTCACTTCTGCAAACTCACCTTCTCCTTCAAGAGAATCACAGAATCATTAAGGTTGGAA
>NW_010544655.1:0-403 GCF_000687285.1 Phaethon lepturus
CGCGTCCCGCCGCTGCGCGGGCTGTCTGCGCCCAGCCCGCAGCTTCCGCCCTCGCTGCCACACCGCCCCCGCGGCGCGTTGGCAGCATGAGCGCTTTAAGTGGTGTTATTTTTATTACGTGATATCCCCCCGACCTCGGGCATTGCCGCCGGTCATCTGAAAAACCGGAAGTGGCGACAGCCGAGAGAACACGTGCGCTAAAATCTTAATCTTACACTTGCAAAGCCTAGAACGCCCCGGTGGAAACAGCCAACGTTTCAGGGCTGCCGGCTGCGGGGGCGCGGTAAGTTACTGTTAACTAATAGAACCAAAAATCGCCCTCGGCCGAGGGAAGAGAAACCTTGCCCAGCCTTTGTTCCTCCAGGCGTGGGGGGGTTGTTTTCCCCCCCCCCCCCCCTCTTTA
>NW_010544655.1:434-6178 GCF_000687285.1 Phaethon lepturus
TTGTAAAGGCAAGGGATAAGCGGCTGGTAAAAACCGATACACAAACCCGAACTAACACAAAAGCAGAAAGTCTGTGTAAGTGGCAGGGAGAAGGAAAACTGTAGCTTTGTATTTGCGTAGTATTTATGCTTAGTATTTTCTGCTTTATTGCAGTGATATTTAAATCACAACCTGTACAGTTGGATAGCCTAAGATAGTTGAGTAACATACTGAACACTACTTAAGCCTTGTAACTAAAACACGGCGTACAAAAGTAGAAAAAAAAGTTGTGGTAAAAATTCATCTCTCCAAAAAAAATGTGATTCAAGTGCCTGTCACAAAAACTGCAACAGAAGTCATTTATAAGCATATACACGTCAGATAAATACGGCCAATGTGAACTCCAAAATGCTGGTTTCTGAAATGAAAAAATAAAAATTGTCATCCACCCCTTTTTAGCCTCCTCAGTAGCCCAAGCAAATATAGCAATAAATGACACACACCCCGCTTCAAAGGGGAATGTAGTGGGGGTTGGTTAGTTTTAGAAAAACGCCAAATCAACAGCAAGAAATAAAACACTTTCCATACACAGATATGGTGAGTAATGCAGCTTCATTCTTGGCAATCACCTTTACAGCAACCCATTATCACACCAACTCAGTCAGTGCCTTGTTCCACTGACATTCCCAAAGACACCCATTTATCTGTAGCGTGAGAACATGAATTCAAGACAGAATCCTCCCCCAAACCCAACCAAAACAAACAAAAACCCCTGACATAATCTGGAGTTAGAAAAAACCAAAGCCAAAATGCTCCTGGTGCACCTGCCAACTGCCCAGCTTTCGATTCCAGGTCATACCAGTTATGCAACTGCTACGTGACTGAGAGCTCAGCAGTCGCAGCAGCAGCCAGGACGCTTCCCAGCCTCCTGCTCCCTGACTTCAGGCAGCCCTGATTTATTTCCACAGCAAACCCAACATACTTTAGCAGAGGTGTAGGACTTGTTAAATAAGCGTTCTGTGACTCGTGCAGATTGGAATCCCATGGGATTGTCAAAGGAGCTGGCAGTTGCATCTGTCCTCTCACTCTACACCTGGATACCAACATTGCTACATTTGCTTATTTTGTGAATTAACTGCAAAGTCTCTCAGATGAGCATTACTGCTGTACAGGAAAAAAGAAACACCATTTCACAGGGGCAGGTAATAGTTTTTTTTTCCCCGCAAGAGCAACATCAGAATTCTTCTTCTGCATTTGGAATATGTGAACTCTTAAATTTCTTGAGTTTTTCAATAGCAGAGGGCACTGAAATCTCCCCGTGAATTTTGTTGTCTCTTGTTCGCACGTTGACAGCATTATTTGCTTTCTCCTTTTCTCCAACCACTGGAAGACATATCACAAAGAATATTAAACTGACTACCTACATTACAAAATGAGCCTAGACAAATGCCACGTCCAACATTAAAACTTAAATGATATTCAGAAATGTAAGATGCTGCAATTACCCAAGATAAAGTTATACTGGGCCAGCTGTGCATTTCTAATTTTCTTGTTTAATGTGCAACTTTGATCTAGATCCACATCTGACATAAATCCCGCTTCAAAAAATTCGCTGCAAACCTAAAAATAAACCAAGAAAACTCTCACTTAATATTATACTATATATTCTATAACATGCATTTGTACATGCTGTAATCCTTGATCTCTTCCTGTAATTAATTCACGTATGTGCATAATTTTGCTCTTGTGAATTGTTGTAAGGAAGTCAATGAAGTTATTTGAAGAAAACTGCATGCACATGGAAGGGCTTAGCAGGGCTCCAGCTGGAAGACAATACAAGGTAACATCCATATCAAATATTTGCTGATCTCCTCAGACAGCTGCACAATGATTTTTGCTTTAATTATTACTGAAGTATGTACAGCATAACAGAAACCAAACCACTTAAAGTGTTTTGCCCTCTCAGGCTTATACAAATTTCTGACTATATGGAAAAGTTTACACCCCACCCCCCCAATATGTCTCCAAAATTACTGAAGCATTCATTCTTTGTTCTAGGACCAAATCTTAAGGAGCGATTAAAATTGCTTGCTACTATAATAAGGAGGGCCCTACTCTCACCTGCCGCGCATACTCTTCAGAAGTAGGTCCCACAGGCACAACCATGACCTGCCGTGGAGACAGCCAGAACGGCCTGGCAAGCAGGACAAGAAAAGCGTCAGATAAATGTGCATTTTACATTTGCATTCGCATCCATAGTCATGTTCCCCAATATAATTTCTTTACTTTATAAAAATATTTGTTAGCTAAGGATGTTGGATAATATGTTATCTTCCTCTTTTAAAGCTCACATAAAATAGCAAATTGATTGATTCCAGTAAAATTACATATGCAGAACTTCGATCTTCTGTTCACTTCCTAGCTGACTTCACAATTTTAAAGAGAATTTTTTTTTTTTCACGATTTCCACTTTTATTTACAACTTCAGAGCCAAAGGTGGACAGTTAGACGGATAGGTTGCTGAAAGTAAGAATTAACTCTTCCTTAATGCTTTCAACACATTAATGAAGAAGTATCTTCAGAGCTTATTCAAGATGAAACAGTAAATCTTACAAGTTAAAAAATAAATTTCACATATTAGGACTAATTAGTGTCTGTATAAATAATTGCTTTACATATGTCTAACATCCTCCCAATACGAAAGCGTGATTTTTCAAGAAAAAAGGAACAAGAATAATGCAGCACATATACATTCAATTACAATTCTTATTTCTGCCTTATTGTGTCTCATGAAATTGAATTTCTAATAATGAACTATTAATAAAAGGATATCACACAATTCAGACCATAAATTGGACTTCTCCTCCTGTAATCTTACCTGCTAATTTTCAGAAAATTCTAAGGATATTATTTTGCATTATAATATGTGGGACATTAGGGAGGATCTGTATTTTCTACATTGTTAAACACTTCTTAGAACTGCATTTGTGCCACATACCATTTTCCTCCATAATTTTCTGCTAGAATAGCTATCATTCTCTCCACAGATCCCAAAATAGCTCTGTGAATAATCACTGGCCTTTTCTTATCGTCACCATCCTTACTGAAAAAGAGTAAGTAAAGTTTAAAAAAACAACAAATAAACATCTCTTAGCTCACACACAGATAATCCTACTAATATTTTTTATTCTACTTTTCATGGAAAGACAAAATTTTACTATTTATACTTAGGCAAAATCCACCATTTTTCATTAAAAAGTACTTTAAGTCACCTGGGCTTTTAAATGAATACTGAATAATCATAGTGGCTTAAAATAATCATGCCTATAGCTAATGGTATAGGCACAAACTCCCAAGTTTGAAAAGACACTCAACTGACTCGGCTCCATTTCTGTGCATTTTAATATTTTATGTTCTTCCTTGCTCTGCTTTTCTGCTATGTCTTGCTTTTATTTTGTTGCACAGGATCTTACCTGCCCTTACTGTTTCTTTCTTTCCTCAAGTTAGAACCCTGTGATTAAAAAAAAAAACAGCTGCTGTTCCTAACAGTATTGTCACCTACCAAAGAGCTATGACATCTACTGTAGAACATGCAGCAGGACCAAAAAGTAACAAAGATTCTTATTCCAACTTCCCCATCAAACTCTTTATAATATGCAAAAACAAACACAGCAAGAAAAACAACCTAGAAAGTGTGTGTACTAAGATGAATTCGCTCAGTGGATGAACACCCTTCTTCCTAGCTGGAAGCCAAAGTGAGGTTTTAATTAAAATCTGTTTGCATTTGGTTTATGTTCATCAAAGTTAACTAACTTTATCTGACAGAAAGAATGAACTACTTCTTACAAACATACTATCTCCTTAAGGCAGGTTTGAATTCGTATGCAATGTCTTCAAAGGAGACACAGTGACTAGGCTGAAAGTGAAAACTGACTCAGCTGAGTTTTCTTCAGCACTATATATTATCAGTTGTTTTCAGAACTGGCAGACAAGACAGATAATGAAATTTTCATGCAATCAGTAGCATTTACAATTAAAGTGAGCTATCATGACATTGAGGAAGTTTCTGACTCGGTCCTCTACTCACAGGGGATGTTTTCCCCTGGTTTTGCTAACCAGGCTACTGATATACAGGCTAATCGTTTGTTCAGTGACTACAAGAGCATTGATTAACAATCTGAGATATAAGTAACCAGTTATTCTTTTTATTTTAATTATTTCATTTAAAAGAGGACGGTATCTAGCTTAACCACTCACCCAACATACGTAAGATTAAATCGAATGGGTAGTTGGAAGTCAAGTTGGATAGTAGCACACTGATGGTACCTGCCAATAGCATCTTTGATTTTAATATCAATCTGTGAAGGAGAATAACACAGTTATTAAATATAGTTAGCCTGCATTGTGTCTGTATTCTTGTCCATCCCAAAGCTGTATTAAAATGCTGATTCACTAACCTTGGGACCATAAAATGCTCCATCTCCTGGATTCAAACTCCATTGCTCTCCGAAGTTATTCAAGCTGTTTTGAAGTTGCTAATCATAAAAAGAGAATAATTTAAAAAGCTGTAGCAGAGCCTTTCATTACTCTAAGTCAAAGCATTTGCCTCTGAAATACAAAGAAAGTCAACAGACAGCATGACTCGTATTGTAGCTCAAAGATTTAGTCATTTATGATGAGTAATCTTGAAGTAAGAGTAGTTCCTTGTACAAATGTTGTGATTAGTCAGGAAAAAAAAGATTAATAAAAATCAAATCAGTTCAAGATAAAGGGGCTAAGTAAAAGTTCTCGTTTTACACAGAAACTTCACATTAAATGTGATTTTTTTTTCAGCAAGCATTTCCACTAAGGACAATATTTAGCATCTGTTTTAAACAATTCCTCTATTCAGAAAGAATAACTTAAATTCAGAATATTCAGAAAGAACTTCAGTTAAATATCCACTGCTGCAAATACAAATATTAAGTGTTTTGTTTGTTTGCTTTTAAACAAATTACCTTTTCTGCATGATCCCAGATCTCTAACTCTCCTAGGTAACTTTCTGGTCTTGTAGAAAGATGTAGTTGAAAGGAAAAACCAAAGACAGCATACACAGACTTCAAGAAATCAAGACAGCCCTTAATTTCTTCTTCAATCTTAAATGTAAACAAAATACACTAGTTAAAACTTACTTACATAAAAATGTAAATGGATTTACTACATTCCTCATAATCGCAATGTAACAGTCCATTCAATTAAAAAAAAAATTAAAAATCCCATGAAAATTGCATCCTACAAACCTGAAACTAAGTAATGGGTGAAGCAAGAACTGAGGCATTGTGTCTTCAAAGCATAGCAAGAGAAGTAATGCGCTTGTTAAGCCTGGGCTTCTGGAGCCAAGCTGCTTGAGTCAGACTTGACAAGAGTACATTTGTTTATTCACATAGCTCCACTAAAATCTACGGCATTAGTGACAAAATAAGTATTTATTCAGCATTAGTATGGAAAACCAAATGCGGTTAACATCTTTTTTCTTTGCAGGGGGAGATGGGAGATGCAGAACACATCATTTACGTTTTGGGATTCAGTTACCCAAGGTAACTTTCTAAAGCGAAAAATCCTAGACAGAATATCTTATTGTGTAATTCACAATCAGTAACGTCCCTCAAGGAACACCAGTTTCTTCTTTTGATATAAGCATTTTTTAATTTCAAAGAGAAAAATAAACAACACCAATTAGGGCACTACTATTTGAGAAATTTGTAACAGAGAAGCTAAGTTCAGCA
>NW_010544655.1:6209-16310 GCF_000687285.1 Phaethon lepturus
AAGAAGGTTAAGAAACACGGAATACCAGATGACTAAGCAGGAAGCACCTAAACCTATCAAAAGTCCCATCAAAAGCAGTATTACGCTACAAAGCGACACAATGGAAGAAGCCAGAGTTGAAATATTTTTGGGGATTTTTTTCTTGTTTAATGTTGGTTTGCACTCGGAGGGGAAGGGGTTCTTGTTTTGGGTTGACTGGTGGGGGGAGAGTTGTTGTTGGGGGGTGTGTGGTGCGGTGTGGGTTTTTTTTACCTGTTCTATTGTGCAAAAGATGTGAGCATCATCTTGTTGGAAGCGCCTCACACGAGTCAAGCCACTTAAAGTCCCAGAGAGTTCATTTCGGTGAAGGACTCCAAAATCTGCAAGTCTAAGAGGCATTTCCCTCCAGGATCGTGGACGATGGGCAAACATCAAGCTAGAAGGAACATGAAAGAACCTTGCTTTTATCCTTCTTATTGAAGATTTAAGACAACACAGAGAGTAAAACAAGATCAGTACAGACAGTAATCACATTTTAAAGTATGTATTCATTCAGGTTGTCTGCATCCTAAAAAACAGGCAAACAGAAAAAGTGCAGCACTCAAAATGTATGGCTAAAGACCACCTAGAAAAAGCACTGAGAGTAACGATCAAGATCGGTTCATCTGTACCTTCTTTTTGTACGCCACGTCTGATGCCTATCTCCATCCAACATAATTTGTATTTACTAGTGGTACAGACTATCATTCGCGCGCACAAACCAAACTCACTTAGTGCAGACTTATTGAAAGATCTTCCTCCAAGAACTGTATTTGGTCTGCTCTGGAACACTATCAGGGGAGCTCAGTGGACACACTATTTGCTTAGTAGTCTTGTAAACATGCATGATAACATGTATTAATACTCAATTTCTTTCTCCTCAGCTCCACAAAGGATAAATATAATAAAATATGAAATTTTTCAGTTGAGAGTACAAACCAATGTCCTGGACAATTCATCGGTTTAAGGGCAAAAGTTTCCTTCTCGATCTCAAAAGAGAACATATTTTCACTGTAGTGCTGCCAGTGCCCTGAAGCTTCCCAGAGTTTACTGTTGAAGATGTTTGGAGATACAACTTCAGTAAAATTACGCCTGTGATATTCCTCCTACAAAACAAATCCAACATTTAAAACGTGATAGAGCTTTTGACAAGCAAAAGCCCGATTCTTTTTAACTGTGTTCTTATGATGACAATTTACTGGGAGACTAAAGGATTTACTGCACACATAGGTTTTACACAACTGGAAAAAGCATGTGTCAATGCTTTACTCTACCCTATTTTCAAAAAGGTTAGATCTATATCATCATATAGATTATATATGAATAATGTGAAATTTTCACATATGTGAAAATCTGGTATAAGTTTACATACATAGACGTTTCTCTTTCTGAGGATAGCTCAGTGCTATGAATAGCCTATCACTTAAGATCCACAAGTGATATTAAGCTTGTTAGGAGTTACATTAGTATATACTCACTCGTATGAAATCCACAAGTGTGTTATAAAGAAAGGCACCTCTGGGGAGGAAAAAGCAGCTTCCAGGACTCAAATCATGAAAGAAGAAGAGTTCTTGCTCCTAGATAAGTTAAAACAGAATGCTGTAACATCAGTTCAGGTGGAACTGCACACAAAAACGAAGTATTACAGCAACAAGATGATTTCCAGAAGTCTACAAGTTCTCAGCAACAGTAGTTAATTTATCTGTAGTCCCTACTCTTACAAGTTCGTAATAACATTGAATTTGACTGACTATGTAAACACACATTTCCTCAAAATCCTGAAGCCTTAACCAATCTTACCTTCAGTAATCCAAGCAATTAAGCATGTACCCATCAGATCTGAGGGATTATCAGAATTCTGTCTCAAAAACATAAGCTCAGCAGAGTGGCTCTGATAGATCTTTGGAGAACCTTAGCCTCTTTGGTATCATACATGTTAGATACATAGACACTAGATACATTGTTTGGCTAACACTAGAGAATTTGTTTTTGAACGGGCAAGAATCAAACAAATACTATACAAATATTCAAGTCTTAATCGGTTAATAGAAATATGCATGAACACATCCGTAAAGATAATTTTTCTACTTCTTCACCTTGTCACTGTTTTCTGTAAATTCCTCAGTGGCTCTTCCTCTTCTGAGTTACCTGAAGTTGTTCACCTTTGCTTATGGTGGCCCTTCACAGTGCCTTTTTTCACACCTGCCAGTAAGTAGCAAGGGGTTCATGCCTGCATCCTCTTGGCCAACAATGCTGACCTTCACTTACACATGAGTTTTCAAACAAATGCCTCCCTGCTTTCACCTGTACCACCCATTACGCCTCTAAACATCCACAAAGCTACTTCGTATCTTCCCTCAAATACCCTCCCTACAACTCCACCTTCTCTATGAAACTATAGCAAAGGTGAAAACAATTAGGAGACTGCATGCCAACATGACCAATATTAGATGACAGTCCTTGACTCTGTCAATCTTAGGTCTTCTGACTCACATTCAATTTAAGATTACATCTGTTCATTTAAGTCCAGTAGACAAATGTATGAACAATACTCACAACAACGGCTGAAGTATTGCACATGCATACACTTAACTATTACCTTATTTATGCCTACAGTAAAGAAAGACCAAATCATATTATTTATGCAATTTTCAATGATTTCTCTCCTATGAAAAATATAGTGGTTTAGGTAGGATCCGAAAAGACCCTATGTTAAAAGATTTAAGATATGCTTCCCTAAAGCAAGGGACTACTTCATTACTTCTTCTCAACATTAGTGTAACATTTGTATGCGAGTGACAAGTTGAGTTTGTAGAATTAAAATTTTAAAATGCAACTGACACAAGAAATTCATAGAACTGGCTCCCATTCAAACTGCCAAAAAATGGAGAAAAACCAGCAACAACAGAGAATTAATTCCATTACAGAAGCAGACCATGAAATAGCATACCTTGCCAATTTTCCTATGGTCCCGGTTTCTGGCTTCTTCCTGGAATTTTTCCCATTCCTTCATCATTTTGTTATCAGGAAAGGATATTCCATATATTCTCTGCAGAGTTTCCATGTCAGATTTTCCTTCCCAATATGTAGAGGAATTCTGACGCACAAAAGCCATACTTTAACACACTTATAAAATACATATATTATATACTGTACTATATAATCTCAGGGAAAGGAGGAATAAACACTAATGCATTCACATGTTACAATTTTTTTTCGTTGGGAAAACAATTATATGCAATCATCCAGCACTTGTTTATAATACAAAGATACTTGCACTGCCTTTTAGTCAGCTAATATAGAAGACATAACCTAAAGTGACTGGTCAAGGCATACTTTTATTTCACTTAGGTACCTTGTTTTAACTCATATCATGGCATGTTTTATCATCTCACATCGTATCTTCTAAAAAAGCAGCACTTGTTTACAATCAAAATATAAACATGGAATTCAAAACCAAACTGGCTCACTCTCACAGTTAAATCCTAGCTGTTTTGACAATCTGATAGTTAATCCCTGGAACTCAGAGTCCCATAAGCTTCAGACAGGAAGCCAGCAAAAGCAGCTATGATGAATGTTTCAGTGAGGTCAGTCTAATAAGGTTACCAAAATTAGCATCTGCAAGTAACTTAACTACATCATAATCAGAGGCATCTGCAAACACTGTCTCTGGCTTTCCTGCGAGCAATGCCAGTTTTAAACAGCAGCACTTGCAGATCTGTCAGTGTCCACTTTACCTTCTGTACCTGAACAATACCATCTTACAAGGTCAAAATACTATTTTCTGACCCAAGGAATATCTTGGATGTCCCTTTACTGCAGAACAGAGCACGCGTGCACACACACCCTACACACAAATGCGACAGCTAGTACAGACTTCAACTAGGGACACTTGTACTACAAAGTGCAATGCTGGCTGGAGTACTAGCACAGTACCGCCACATTAGCATAGGCACCGCACTTCTGTGTACTATTGTGCATGGTATAATTGGTTCCACAGCTAATCTAGTCACTACTAGCTTGAGTATTTTTTGTGGATGTATGCATTGTCTAAGCATGCATGTTACTGCACTAATACTCTGATAAAAAAAGATGCTGTTAACTTTCACTGATGTACTATTGGGATGGTCAAGAATCAGTACACCTTGGAAGGTCAATGATGATAAAAGCCTGTAGTTCTATTTGTGCAATGGGAACGGGGAAAGAAACGAAGGACTATTTTCAAAGTAAGCACAGAAAAGAATGCAAAAGACCCTGGCATAATCGCTTTAGGAGAAATAAATCAACTGACCCATAGTTCAGTTATGTTTTAACGCACAGTTAATTTAAACTTACCTTGAATATTTTAAGGGCCTTAATTTTTCCAGTGTCTCTCACATGCGGACCCCTGCAGAGATCTATCAGCGGACCACATCTATACCAAAAGAAAAAAGTATTTATTTCAAAACACACCAACATTTTGAAGTACGGTCACTAATGACATACAAGTTAATGCCCGACATGTTCAAATACACTAGTAAGCATACATATGCAGCATTCAGCAAATTCACTGCATCTTAAATGTAATTGCGCCTTCTGCCTGAAGCAGAATATTCACTCAGTAAATACTCAGCACACTTGATCCATTACGAAGAGCATCATAACATGCTTAGCAATTCATGTAGCTCCATACATAAACTTTGTTAAAGTTGGCCAGGAAATTTCAAACTACACACATCAAACAGAAAAAAAAGTTTTGCCATTTTCTAGCTAACTAATTTTATCCCTGGCAATTGAATGAACAGGATCCTCACCCCACACAGAACTAAGATTTAGCTTTACCCATTACCCAGCAATTCAATGTCATGAGTGGTAACTTATTTTAATCTGTTTATTGAAACCAGAGGGAATGAGTGAAAAGTGGATTTGCCATTTGCCCACAAATTGAGACCTAATCTGTGCCAGCAGAGAAAGAAAAGATCTCATTTTACAGAAGTAACAATATTAATTGCAAACTTAAGTCCCAATCACACAAGTATTTGGAAGTTAGAATAAAATAAAAAAAATTCTTCTCAATTTAAATCAAATATACCTAACTATGTAAGTGTTTCATAATACCTTTTAACTTAATTTTCTTTACCTGTATATTGTGGTAGTTGGTGTGTTTACCTTCTCATTAAGTATACGACACTTAAACTTGTTATACTGTGTGGGAAAACATGAAAAGTCAGAAGCATTAATAAAATGTCTAAAAGCATTCTGTTTTAAAATTAGGTATTAACAACGCAAATGCATCAGTAAAAGACACAACTAAAAAGTCACATGATCACATACATGTACGCAAAAGTTCAACACGCTTTCAGAAGAGTTATAAAACAAGAGGGGAAGAGACAAAAATGCCTTAATTTCCCTGAGGGTGTGTTACATGTTGTGATTACCACCTGAACACCTTAAAGCAATTCTGAAAGGCAATTACGACACAGTACGGTGAGACTGGTAATATTCACTGTATAAAACGGAGAACTAGAGGACAAAGTCTTTTTTGATTTGTCTCTACAAGTGAGCCAGAATGAATGTATGCCTTTTTTGTGCTAATTTCTTTATCATCTCATGGAACTTGAGGTGTTTTTGTGTAATAAGAAACTGTTTTTATTATTGCCTGAAAACATCCTGAAGACCTGAGAGGGATACAGAGAGGGGGTAAAGGATGCTATTCTTTCCCTTTGTTTTGCTAGATGTGTACTATTCTGATCAATCACATGCAGTATTTTATAGAAGTTACATTTTAAAAGATCATTGTACCAGAATCACAGCTACTCCAACAACTTACCTTGAACATGTTTAACAGTATCTCCTTTTTGACTTCCAGCCTTTCAAAAGCCTGCTTCTCTTTTATGATATTTTTACAGCGGTTCTCTAGTAGTGGGAATTCAGTACTAGATACACCTCTGAACAGACAGACACAGGCAAAAGAAATTTATTATTTTGATATTCTCATTTTTTAAGTGATCACTTTCTAGTGGTCTAATTTGAAAAACATGGGAAGTGGTGTTGTGATTTGTCATCGTATCTTCTTAGTTTCTTACAATTGGCTGTACTTTCAGACACTAAACTCAGAAAAAAAAATGGTATCATCCTGAACAAATCCACTGTAATCACTCCTACAACAGTCTTTCCCATGTTTAAATGTCTGGAAGATCTGTAGCTTGAAGATTTAAGAAAAAAGAAAAAAAACGCTCAACCCAGCTGCAAGAGCGAGCTTATCAGCTGCTGCAGATTCAGTATTCTCCCTGACTACAGAAAGATAAACAAGGAAAAAACAGAATTGTAAAGCTGCACACAAGGGTTAGAAAAGTCGTAAACACCTATATGAGTTACATGCATACGTGCCATCTCTACAAGTGACTATGGCACTTTGGAAACCTACGATTCTTCAGGGAATCCTCTCCTGTATCACCCAGGCACTTCAGAAAGTTTTACCCAAACACTCTTATGTTTTTCCATAGAACATTCAACAGCTGCAAATCTTAAGGAGCAGGTGTCTAACACTGCTCTTGAATTTAAATATACACACACGCTCAGTATATACGTATACATAGACCTATAAAGAAGACTAACCTAACGTCAGTTTTAAACCATACTACACGATTTTACTTTTAACATGCAGAAACATGACTGAGCAAAAATAATTCTAGTAGTGAGCTTCAATACAGAGTATTAAAGTTTTTAGACACTGCAATTTTACCTATCTTCCATGTACATGTCATAATAAAATCCATTCTCAATCGGCGGTCCATAGCATAAGCAGCCCCCAAAATAACCTTCCATGGCTTCTCCAAGAATATGAGCACTTGAATGCCAATACACCTGCAAATAAAGTCAGGTGAGCAAGTCATGGGATCATTCTGTTCTCGTTTGAAGTACGATAAGTGATTAATATAGTGGCAGATGTAGCAATAATTCCCAATCTTATTCCGGTCTGAAAGAGGATTGTACCTCTGCATGATTCCATCGCCTTAGTACTTACTGTACTTTGTTCATTTATAAGTTAGCTTCTGGTCAGTTAGAAGACTATGCAATACTAACCGCATCTGAAGCAATGTAGCCAATTAAGTTACCATTGTTGACATATAGTACATTTATTAATAGGACTGTAAGCCACATTACCTGAAAGGTCAGAAAAGGGGAGTCAACAACCCAGTCCTTACTAATTCAGACCACTTCATAGACACTGCTACAAGATAAAGCCTTTACAGGCTCCTGAAATACCTCAAACTGAAAAATTCTTTGAAAAAATGAAGTCTAATTCTAGTGCAAAAAGATAAACTTAGGCTTAAGACTGAATCCCATAAAAAGAAAAAATCTTGGGTGCATCGCTAGGTATATTCATAGTTAACTGACTAAGATATGCCCACTTAAGTTTCTAATGAAGAGTGCCAGCGTAAAGAGCTGTAGATCTTCTTTATAACTCAAATTGGATATTGGACAATTTTAGAAAACTCTAACACAGCCTCACTGTTGCTTTCTATGTCTGATCCTCAAAAGCACTGAGTCAAACCATAGAACACGTGTCTTAGAAGACATCAAGCTATTTCAAGTTAGTATACAAATCAAGACATTCCATCTGATCTCATTTGAGAAATAACCTGTTCATGTAAAACAGAAGAGAAGAAAAGAACACTAAGATTTTATTCACCTATAGATTATAGGTACTTAGTATCTAATCTTCTTCGTCAAATCATTGCAAATACATTACTTGAATAGGTTGGGGTTTTTTAATTCAAAATTTTAGAAGCATAATGCTGCAATCAATTTCATGTCATTTAGTTCCTTTAATCAAGCTGAAACCAGTGAGTGTTTACTCACAGCTTTTGCTTCTTCATTATCAAACATAAGCAGCTCCAGAGTACAATCTCCCTCCAGTGGACGATCCAGGTCCCACAATTCACCATTCACTTTGGCTATGACTGCATTTGAAGCCAACGCTTGACTAAAAACCACAAATGACAAGACACCAAAATATTTAGGTTTAGATTTGCAGAAGTGCTTAGGTTTCTAAACCCCTAAACACCCCACCCACATCTCGTAGCACCTGAAGACCTTTATTTTTTGTTTCTGTGGTCATCTTAAACACTTTTCTACTTTTAAGGTATAGACCCGTAACGTCTTAACGCTTCATTCAATGGTTTTCAGTGCTGGGGATCTGGAGGAAAGACTGGTTCTAACAACAGTTTCTACTGTTGCCTGATAACTCCCAAAACTTCAGATGTCTCTATTAATTCCTCGCAGTCTCAATGACTGTTACGGTTTTTAATTGGAAGCAAGCATTATGATTCCAGCACAGAACCTCAAGAATCACTCAGAACAGCAACTTCACCCAGCTGTGTCTTCTGCATTAAGCTGAAGTTTCAATGATGCTTTCCAAATAAACCAACTAAGCGAGTCACGATCCACTGGCTGTGACATACATATTTTATGCAACAAGGTAAGAGACAAAAGATAGTAACAGATTTATCACTGCAAAAGTACAACTCCGTCAACCTGCAGGTTACCTAATTCCTACAGCTAATTGATATGGCGTGGTTTTCCAAGATTCCCCTTCGGCCATCTTTCCATCTGTCAGAATAATTTTGATGGGTTTGCTCTGGTTGGCCGCTCTGTAAGCTAGCAAAGCATCATGTTCTTTTTTCAGTGCTTCGTAAAGCTTCAATCTGTCTTCTATGAAGCTTGGCTCACACTGGAGCTGTAACAAATGAAGTCATACACATATATATTTGTGAGAGAAATAGAATAAAAGGATTCACAGTGTTCATGCATCCCTAAAGGTTCCAACTGAGACCAGATTTCCCTGTACTAGAATTTATACTAGCATGCACTAAAGCATTTGTAAATAATTACACACAGGGTAGTCCCACCCAGCTTGCTGACTATTTTATAGTGGCTTTCCAATTTTCCAATGCACCTTCATCAATCTGGGCCTAAATGGCTTTGCGAGTTTGACTTCAGAAACAGCTCATACTCCTGCCCGAGAACTTGTATTTGGCTGATATCCTAGAGAAGTTTGGATCACTCCAACAAATCCTCACTTCTGCCAGTCCACTCAAAGCATCAGATTCAAATAAGATAGTTCACAGGAAGTTCTCTTTAGTTTAGCAAAAGGTGAATTATTAAGGCCTATTAAACTACAGCTAGTGCTGCCAACATCCTTTCAGTCATCATGCACGTTGTTCAGCTATTCAGGAACCATCACTCTCTTTACACACCACAGTATCCTGAGCCTTATTTTCCAGTAGCCCAAATCCTTTTGTTACATAAAAAGTAGGGATCTAAGAATGTATAAGTAACCCTACTAATTACATGCAAGAGGAAGCTCTTAGATAATGATTTTTTCTATATGCATGCATATAGAAACATCTGGGACTTCAAAATACAGTAAAGTATTTCAGATTTCAGCACCTTTTCTGAACCTAGCCAAACAAAACTTCTTCTTCCTCTATGATTATGTTGTATAAAAGAACCACCTACATCATTCTCATGCTGGTTCACAGCTTCATTTTCTTTTTTCTTTTCCTCTTTATTTTGATTCACGGCAACACCTGGACTGAAGACCTTCTGAAAAACAGTGATAACAGAAGTACACCTTGATGCCTTCAAGACTTTTCCCAGCAATCGTTGAAACAAAACAAACCAGATCAGTGCAATGCTGGGCTAAAAAAGCAATTACAAACGAGTAAGATATGTCCTTAGCACAGAGGAAAGACTTCTTGTGACCCATCCTTTTGATGTGCAGCAGACAACAACCTATTTTCCCAGTTTTACTACTGCTACAATCACTGGCAAGATCTCTCCAGCGAGACCCTGGGAGATCAAAACGGCCTAGTGAGCAATAAAAACAACTTTCGGTGGTCTGATAAACTTCTCCCACCTTCGCAGAAAGGCAGGGCCTACAGCGAGAAGCACTACTCCGTGCTCCGGGCCCACGAGGAGTGCGGACAGAACCCGAGACGGGCTTCCATCCCCCGACCGCGGGCTTCCATCCCCCGACCGCGGGCCGGGGTCTCGCCTCGGGAGGCGCTCCCGTCCCTTCGCTCCACGCAGCTGCCT
>NW_010544656.1:0-244 GCF_000687285.1 Phaethon lepturus
CCAGAGTCTGCAAAAGGCAGGATAACAAACAGAGGCGCAGCCACCCCGGCTCCCCGTGGGCATCCCCTGCCCAGGGCTCGGCCGGACTCTTGGTGCCTTAACTTAGCGCCAGTGTCCTTGTAGAAGGTACCAAATGTCTGGCTGTGTGGCCGAGGACAGGAGTGCACCATGGTCTGGTGCTGTCCTTGTGTGAGCTCTGGCTCTGGAAGACAAAGGAGCAGCAGCCGCCCTCTGTTGCACCACG
>NW_010544656.1:336-12172 GCF_000687285.1 Phaethon lepturus
CGCCCACCTGCTCGCCTCTGGTCTGGTCCAACTCACTGCGCAGCCCTTTCTACACTTGTCCTGGGCGACCGCATCACCAACCCCCTGTGACATGGTCACCACCAACATTCTGCCCACTGTGACATGGCCACCACATCACTGGGGGGAGCCAGGGCTGATGGAAGGCCAACCCTCGGTTGCCCAGGTAAAAATGGCTGCCACTCTTCGTCTTTGATAAACTCAGTGGGATGGACAAACCCCACAAGTCAGGCCCATGGGGAAAACAGCCAACATGGAGCACCCACTGTCACTCCTGTCTGTGTGGGGAAAGCCTCTTGCCCGGGGCTGTGGTCACCTCAGAGGCCCTCAGTGTCCTATCCCACCCCACCTCCCCTGGGCCTCCTCCTTGCTGTCAGGGCCAGGGTAGAGTAAGGCAGAGCTCAGCATGAGGGTGCAGACAAATAAATATGGCGTTTAAACACTGGGGAGCAATTCAGGTGTTTAACATACTGGCCTAGTGCCACTTGGGCTGTCTTACAGCCTAATATCCCATGGATATACATGAAATGGGCAGATAGGTCCTGGGCGAAACACATGCCTCCTTAGATCAGCCAGGAGGGATACACAGGGGCACCCCACATGGTACCAAATGCTTGTTTTAATCCCGGCTGTAACACCTAGAAGTCGTCTGTCTCCATGCATGGACAGTTAGCTCACACCCAGCTGCACACATCAGGGTTCAGGTATCTGGAAACGGGCTCCGCAGTGTCACTTCAGGTGCTGTGAGGAGCCTCCCCTGGCCTGTCGACGCTACACCAGGACAGGGCATGGCTGGTGTGAACGCAGCACCATGCTGGACTGCTCTGTCTGGGGGTCTCAAGGCACTATGGAGGCCTCTCCAATGGCACTGGGTATTTATCTGTTAGGTACTTGAACACTCTCTGTACAGTTTAATTCATGTGCTTGAAGTGAGGTCTGCAGTGCGCTTCAGATATCGTAAGGTATCTGTCCTGATCCCAAGAGGCCACTTCAGAGACCTCCCATAGATCTTGTGTCATACATGGCAGCTCTATGTGGATGTCTTGGGCAATCTGTAATGTGGTTTTACATAAATGTTTAGACTTTTTAAATGCTTTTCTACATTTAGATTTCTAAATTTGGTTGTAAACAACATGTTGCTGACAGATACCATGACAGACTTGATTCTGCGCTCTGCTAGTTGCTATCATCCGAACTATTTCAGAACTGGGTCAGAATGGGATGAACCCACTCCTAGAAATTGTGGTTTTCTTTTGTACTTTAGCACTAGTGATGGCCCTGTATTCTGCTAAGTAGAGGATTTCATCTCACAAGTTATAATTATATGAATGGATGTTGAATCGCTTACTACAGAGTTCCTATCTTGAATCCTGAAAATAGAATGGCTGTCATATTGGCAGTCACTGCACAGGATGGATTGTATTCAATTAAAGAACAATGAAAAAATGTTGTTGAGTACACAGAATTGTTTGTTTGCATGGTACTCTTGTCTTATTCCAAAGCTAGCATACATCTTTTCTTCCCTGGTACTTCTGTGACCATTGCCAAAATTATACAACTTCAGTGTCTTTACCTTCCAAGGTAAGCCAGTACTATTCTTAGTCCCAGGGACAGATGGGATCTTTAGGCACAGAAAGCTAAGTGTCTGCAAATTTGGGGTTCCCCAGCCTAGGAATATTAAGGCCTGGTTTTGCAGGTCTCCTAACACAATATTTATCACTCATACTGACTTTGTTTTTGTACAAATTCCTTACGGACTGGTATTTGTCTCCTTTCACCACAGGAAATTACACTACAGGTACATTTATAGAGATGTCTATCTCTATAGATATGTAGACAATTGATTCAGCAGAGAGTGATCAGTAGTCCTACAGCAGATGACCCCTTCAATTAAGATTAATCACAACATTAAATGTTCCTGTTTCTCTCCATTGACCGTAACAGGAGTCTAACGTAACCAATCCTAAGGAGAAAGGATGCTTCTTCAGCATCACAGCCCGGTGGTTGTGGAGCAAGTTTTGTTCCCTCACTGCATGAACTCTTCCACTTCCCGAAGACTAATGTTTCACACACTCACACAAGAGGGGGAAGTTCAGACTGTCACCAGGGCTATTTATGAAGTCTGCATGAGACATTTTTCGGATAACATATATAAACAGTAGCCTCAAAAGTCTTTTTTTTTTTTTAATTTATCATTTTGTATTCTGCCCTAACATGACTCTGAGTCCTAAACAGTAAAAATACATCAGTACCATCTTTATAGCTCCCCTGAGTTCTTGTACCATGATGCAACACCCTTTGTTAGGATAAAATCTGCGCAGGAAGGGAACATGTCAGCACTTTAATATGAACAAATTTCCTCTCTGCGTTATTCTATAAAAATGTGCTTTCACACAGCAGCAAGGTGATTGCAAAGGTCAACAAAAATAAGCAATATATTGCTTCTCAGACTTGCCAAATCTACTGTTCTTCCCTTATCATGCCCTTGCCTTAAGAGAACTTTCCAGGAACCTATTCCAGGTTTTTGAATCCAGATTCCACACACAGAGATTGAACAGAAAATGTAAGAAAGATGTGTGTCACTGTTTTTTAGCTAGTATGTCTGGTCCCAGAAAATTTGACTTTTTTTCTATCATCTCTTTTCAAACATCACCATTTAGATTATCCAAATCCAAGTTTCTTAGATTGTCTTACATATGTCAAACACACACTTTTTTTTTTTCCCCCAGTATGTATAGTATCTTATTCCTCAGGCACCAAGCAAGTTCAGGACCCCTCCTTCCCTTTACATGGCACAAATTGTGTTACTGAGCATGGTGCAGGTCTTACCTGTTCCCACCTTTTCCATATATTTGGCAGACAGGTCCCTGCAGAGCCTGCTTCCCTGCTGCCTGACATCTGTTCCCTTGCACAGGAACATGAAGCTAGTCTGTGGTCTGTGGCCTCTAGCAAAAGAAAGTCTTATCCCAAACAGCTTTTAAGGTAAATACAAAAGACATTAAGAGGTGGTGTATGGGAAATAATATCACTTCCACTTTACAGAAGTCCACTTTTTTACTGCAGCCTACTTGGGTGCAGTTTGACATGGGTCACAGAAATTTCCTGTCTTCTCACTCATCATAGTCTTTCCTTTCCTTTAGGAAAAACACTATGTGGTAGGAGGTAGAAAAGGTATGTGAATCCCATAAGGTGCTAAAGCCTTCTGTTTTGGGGTAAGCCATTTCCCAAATTTTCAAATTAAGATCTTACCATTTACTGAATATACGACATCAGTAGCACACAATAGTCCTCTTCACCATCATTACAAAAACTTAGTGATCAATTACTTGCAATGCATTTCATGCAGGTTTATGAGACAATGCTGGCAGATATATTTGGTAGTAGACCACAATATAGAGGCTGAAGACACCGAAAATGATGGGAAGAAACAGAGGAAAGGGGAACAGAGAGATAAGCATCAAGTGAGAAAGAAAGGTGTGAAGACAGTATGTAAGCCAAGGAAGAAATTACGGTCATTCCTTTTTCATATCCTTGTCCTTCAGATGCATTTCCTTCTTTCTAGGACAATGCAAGACAGTCCATTAAAAGCTTCTAGCAATAGAAATAATTAATAATTTCTACTTTCCTAGTATCTAGTTCCCTATTATTCACTATTCCACCCTATTCCCTAGTGAGCTGGCACGTTACTGCAGGCCAGACGTATATAGCCAATCAGAAAGAATGTATTCTCCTTCTATTCATTAAACTCTTTGGGGATACTTAAATTCTCTTTCATTCAGTTTCTTACTGCTTCCCATTAGAAGGTTCTGATTTATTAAGGGGAAAAAACAAGAAAGCACAATGCTAATACATTGCATTAGTAAGTGTCATCCAAATATAATTTCTTCTTCTCTAGCAATTAATCTGTCCCACTGAAATACTTCCGAAAGTTTTTCTCCCAGTTTTAATGTAAGTAGTGTCCTGAAAAGGCACTAATAGATACCAAAATAAATGTCTGATTAACAACCAGTGGTGTGTTCCAGTGTTCCAGTTTCCAGTAAGGAATTAATCCTGTTGTTACTGCTTCTGTGTTACAAGGCACCATGACTAACTATTATTATGCTTCTGTAAACTGACTTCAATGTTCTGACTAGTCAGAATTCTCCAGTCAAAAATTTTGGTTAAGTAAGTAGATCTATAGGTATCATGACCTGTTTTTCATATGTGGATGAAAAGCTGGACATGAGCCAGCAATGTGCACTCGCAGCCCATAAGGCCAACTGTCTCCTCGGCTGCATCCAAAGAAGCATGGCCAGCAGGTTGAGGGAGGGGATTCTGCCCCTCTACTCTGCTCTGGGGAGACCCCAGCTGGAGTCCTGCGTCCAGCTCTGGAGCCCTCAGCACAGGAAAAACATGGATCTGTTGGAGCAGGTTCAGAGGAGAGCCACAAAAATGCCCAGAGGGATGGGACACCTCTCCTATGAAGAGTCAGAGCCTGAGAGAGTTGGAGTTGTTGAGCCTGGATGAGAGAAGACTCCAGGGAGATCTTATTGTGGCCCTTCAATACATGAAGGAGGTTTATAAGAAAGATGGAGAGAGACGTTTTACGAAGGTTTATAGTCACAGGGCAAGAGGCAATGGTTTTAAACTGAAGGAGGGTAGGTTTAGACTGGACATACGGCAGAAATTTTTGACGATGAGGCTGGTGAGACACTGGCACAGGTTGCCCAGAGAAGTTGTGGATGTCCCATCCCTGGAAACATTCAAGGTCAGGTTGGATGGAGCTTTGAGCAACCTGATCTAGTGAGAAATGTTCCTGCCTATGGAAGGGGGTTTGGACTAGATGATCTTTGAAGTTACCCTCTGTCATGGTTTAGCCCCAGCCGGCAACTAAGCACCAGTGGGATGTGGGAGAGAATTGGGGAAAAACTCACGGGTTGAGATAAAAACAGTTTAACAGGACAGCAAGAGAGAAGGAAGCAACAATGATAACAACAATAATAATACCGACAAAGGAATGTACAAGAACAAGTGATGCCCAACACAGCAATTGCTCACCACACGGCGATCGACAGCCCGTCCCCGAGCAGCGATTCCCACTCCCCGGCTAACTCCAGTTTAGGTACTGGGCATGATGTCATATGGTAGGGAATATCCCTTTGGCCAGCCTGGGTCAGCTGTCCTGGCTGTGTCCCCTCCCAGCTTCTCGTGCACCCCCAGCCTTCTTGCTAGCAGGCCAGCACGAGAAGCTGGACTGTCCTTGACTGCTCAACAACAGCTCAAAACATCAGCACGTTATCAACATTTTCTCATCCCAAATTCAAAACATAGCCTCACACTAGCTTCTGTGAAGAAAACCAACTCTATCCTGGCTGAGCCCAGGACAGACACCAATAATTCTGTGATTCTATGACATGAAATATAGGGCTTGATCACATGTTTTATGGGTGCAGCTGGGCAATGCAAAGTACAGTAAGCCAGTGCTAACTTCACACAATCACAGAATCATTAAGGTTGGAAAAGACCTTCAAAATCATCAAGTCCAACCATTAACCCAACATCACCATGCCCCCTAAACCATGTCCTGAAGTACAACGTCCACACGTTTTTTGAACACTTCCAGTGATGGTGACTCCACCACCTCCCTGGGCAGCCTGTTCCAATGCTTGACCACTCTCTCGGTGAAGAAATTCTTCCTATTATCTAGTCTAAACCTCCTCTGGCGCAACTTGAGGCCATTTCCTCTCGTCCTAACTTGGCCTGTCTTTGAGCAGATGGGATGTGACCACTTCCCCGTCTGGAGCCTTATTTAGAATTTTCAGTACAAAATTGTACATAATACTGTTTAGCTTCCTCTCAGAAGATGTACATGTCACTACTGCCACGGCCAAAGTTGATTTAGTTTTGAAAGTCCTAATCAATAGCTTCCAGAGAATGCCTATGCTTTCTCAGACACTCAAACTAGGAGTCCTTCTGCTTATCTCAATGTAAGGGTTTGACCTGTCCCAGGTGGGAGGTTTTGAGGATGTACATTCTGTACCAAGTTTAACAGAAAGTAAAAAAAAATGTCCTGGAATCTGTCAGGGAAATGTTAGAGCTGTACCTACCACAAGGATCTGGATTACTGTTCATACTGTAACAACTCTTTCAGTAACAAAACTCTGGCCCTTCTAATGATATTTGAGCTCTGTTATCACTAGGCAAAACCCATCGGCATTCATCTGCTCAGAATTTACCTGCCTGTATCAGACAAAGTGAAGCATCTTCAGTAAAGTAGCTGGTTGAGTACCTCATCCAAGAATACCTCTAATCTACATAGGTAAACTACTGCTACAATTCCCTCACACAGAGGAATAAACTGAAGCTGGAAGTGTTTTACACATGCCAGATGAGTACAATAATCTCATAATCACTGAGTATGTTGAGAAGTTCTTCAGCAATGTTTTCTGAGAGAAATTTGAGTCAGGTACTTAAAGTCAGAGTATGTCTTAAGATTATTAATCCCTTTCTCCAGTGTGGAGAAAGCTTCCTAAATCCTTGGGGAAGAAGGGTATAGTTTAAAACACATTCCTCTCTTCAGGATGCCAACCAACCTTTCCTTTCACACAGTCTGTTTTTTTCTCTGGTATACAAATAATATCCATACCAATTGCTCCTAGAGGGAATTTAGCTTGATACTTGCTGTGTTTCTCCTAGAGAAAGGCTTGTTCCTCTGAAAGGTTGTCTGCTTTATACACACAGGCTAGGCAAATAAAAATATTGCTCATTCACACAAACTTTGTTTCCCTTTTGTATGGGAATCCACATATCTAATCTAGGATTTCGCTAAGTATTCCTGTGCAAAATGGTATGTGCTTCAGCCTCTTTTTTCTAGAGAATTGAAATAAAGGCTATATTACTTTATGCAGTTGTATTTCCAGATCATGGTTCTCAGGATGATTAATTTTCAAGCTGACCCTGTATCAGGGTGTGTTTTTGTCTCCTTGGAGTTCTGTTTTCTGCACAAAGGGAATCTGTGTGGTGCAGACAGGAATCCTCTGTGCTCTGGATGCTGTTTGGATTTGGCATGAGGGTGACCCATGAATTTATACACTGACATAGTTTTGTTTTCTGTTTTCTTCTCAAATCACTTCCCAATAAGTCCCAGGATTTGATCTGTTGGGGTGTTTGGTTTGGTTGGTTGTTTATTTGCCAACTGGCAGGTACTGAGCATAGTTTTGCATTGATCTATTTCTCATAACCTCAGGTGTCACTCGTAGCATTAATGGTCACCTCAGAGCCCATCATTTTATACAGGAAGCTGCGAGTCTTTCTCCTCACATGCATCACTTGACATTTATCTACATTGAATTTCAGCATTTTATTGCTCAGTCACTCAGTCTCCTAAGTTCCCTAGGTAGTTCTTCATAGTGATCTCCAGTCTTTTTTACTTTTAATAACTTCCTATCATCAGTAGACTTTATCACCTCAGAGTTCACTCTCTTTCCCAGCTCATTTTATGAATATGCTGTCTGGAGAAAAAATGTGTGCTCTCTAGAGAAGAGCTCTTAGTGTAAGGCACTGCGAACCCTTCAACACTTTGACTTTAGTACAAAAGCATCCACCTGAGAATTCTGTGGTCAAAGTGCCTGTCAAATGCTAACAGATGGAGGACTTTGCAAGCCTTCATTTGGATGTTACCTCTGGAGACAGGTGCAGTGAGCTGCAATGATCCAAGCATGAGAAAGGGTTTCCACATAGGCACATCAGGGGAGATAAGGAAATAGTAATTTCCAGATAACATGGGAAGGATTGCTCAATATTATGACAGTGTACAGCTTTTAAAAATGCTGTTAGGGTTAGGAAGAAGCTCTGGCCACTACTCTAAAGGCCAGAGTCGTATGCATTGCCATCTTGTTCCAGGTGTTTGTTTGAAAATAGATTTCTCCATTCTTTGAACTGTTTTCACTAGGGATTAGTTTGTGTTTGGTGTTGTTATCCTGTTATCCTGTTGCTTTAAATCAAATAATACAAATCTAAAAGCAAAGAGCATAATACTGAAATTGAGTTATTATTGGATGTAATTATTATAAAAGGGCATCTTCCTTATCAGGGAGATGAAATGTCTTTAAAAAAATCCCTCAGTCATCAACTAAATGTGTAATCCCAAAACAAAGTTGCAGTAGCTAACTGGCAAATGCAAACTTTGTCTGTGTAAGCAAGACAGTAGCCAATAAGAAGGTGATTTTCCCTTTCTGTCTGGAGATGACAGAACTACTTGTGAAAGGCCACTAATGTGTTAATTTAAAAATATATGTGGAAAACTGGAAAAGTATCAGAAATCATTAGAATGTTATGAAAACTTGCATTATATTAAAAGAAGAAACTCAGTCCACTTATGTAAAGAAAAAGACTAAGAAGTAATTTGAAAATGGCAATATGCAGAATCTGGAAAAAAAAAGTAGAGAAACCCAGTGAATGGAAGCTCAAGCAAGATGCTTGAAGTGAAGTAATTGACTGGGGTCAAAAGGATGCGATGGACTACTCATATCTTTCAGTTTTGAGTAGGTATTTTTGTGCAAGGATGATCTAACTGAAACAGAAGTTGCATTCCTGTTATGCAAGCTGTTTTGTAGTTGGTATTTCCTTTATCATGCTTAGGGCTTTAAAATATACAAAAACATAAACTCAGTTTCAGACATGGGCATAACTGTGTCTGAACTAATGTTTATGGAGAGGAGTTCAATTGGTCAGAGTATATATTGCTTAAAATTAATTTTAGCAACAAAAAAATAATTATACTGCATATACAGGCTCTATAAAGTGGCAAGATATTCACAGTCCTTTATTTCTACATCTTTGTGGTCAAACTGCAAAGTCGTCTTCTCACAACGTGGGCATGAAGCTCTCTACCCATTTCAATCAGCTGTTTGAGAAATGGTTTCACACTAGTATAAGCCTTTATGACAGAATGTTAATAGCTAAGAATAATTTTCTGTGCAGTGTTAACTCTCAGGTATACTTCAAACCAGAAATACCTTGGGGAAAACAGAGAAGCAATCATTAGTGGGGTTTTATTACTTCTGCTCTCAACTCAAACACAAGGATTTTCATCTTCTGATCTGATGGCAAGATACCATGGTTTCTGAAGAACTAGATTTGAAGGACTGTAATTGGTCTTAGTGTAATGATTTATCTAAACAGTATCTCCCATTCATCTCCCATTATTCCTTATTTTTTCAATATTTCTTAGACATAAATAATCCTCTTCCTGATGACTGAGTTTGAAACCAACAGTTCTGACATTGCAGTATCTTTTCCAGCTGATCTAAAAGACTTGTTCCACCTAACTACTTTATCATTGTAGCTTTAAATATTTTAGTGCAATTCCATAATTTCATAATTAGACCATTAAGTCTTGTGTTTTATGATGTACTTCTCCTGAGAAAACTTTTATCCTGAGGGATTTTGATATTTGTGTTAATATAACAGAAGTAGTATGCATAAGTTTTTCCGTGATCTTCAGAATTTCACTGAAAAATGCCACTTGGGAACACATTGATTAGTTTTAATCACAGAGCTGGATCATTAAATAACATGTATCTAGCATAAACAATACTTTTATTCCTTGACTATTTTATGCAGGTCATGAATAATGAATAATTTGGCACTAAAAAATAATTAGGACACCAAAGGTAATGTATTTACCATACAAAGACAACTGACCACATTTTTCATTGCTGCTATTAGTACCTCCAACACCACTTCAGCTCTTACTTGGAAGTTTTAATGTATGTAGTATCTACTGTGCTAGGTCATCACCATGGCACTGTTTTTTATTCCACAAAGCAATCAAGCGCATGATTAAAGCTGTGTGCTTAATGTTTCAGGATATCCAAGGGTTTTCACTGTTACATGTGTTACAGTATTACGTTTCAGTGATTCCATTTACTTGCAGGCTTAGGTGTTGCCAAATAACAGCCTTTTTTCCTATATGCAGTATTGGCTTCCGAGAGTTAGAACCAGTTGAGGTAAACTAGCATAGCTCCACTTATTTCAGTGAAAACTTCTTTTTATATGGAACTGATTTTTACTACCTGATCCACTCTTTCCTACTGTTAAGGCTTAGAAAGGTCATATAGTAAAAGAGATCTCATTTAGGAATCCATTTTCTAGTATAGTCATCAAAAAAAAGCGAACCATGTAAAAGAACACTGGTAGACTCCATCTGTTCAGAAAACCATTTGTAGTCATTTGATTATGTGTTATTCACAGGTTTCATTTATAAGCCTAATGCTTCTTTTTAATGTTTGTAATAATCCAACAGAAAGTCCACTCAACCAAATTCTACACTGCATTTGAGATGATGTTGCTTTCCTGGGAAAATTGTACCATTCTGTGATTTTCCTCACAGTATTAAGAGTATTTTTCTGATGTCTGACTTTTCCACTTTCTAACTCCAAACTGATACCTGTGAACTTTGTGCCTTTTATTCCATCTTGCATATCTCTTCTCTGCTTCTTTTGAGCACTGTATCACAAAACCAATGGTACAAAGACGACCACTGCATTGTTAATTATGCTTTGGGAAAGGCTGTCAGCTCTCGGAGGAAGTGATCAAAAGCTTACCTTTCAAATATTCTTTTTTCCACCTGCTCTCAGGAATCCAGCCTAGCCAGGATATGATTCCGTAATGGGTGGTGTTACAAGCAAAGAAAGGTTTTTTTCCTTCTTCTTTGGATGTGAATTCTTCTCCTGAAATTTATGTCTGTTTTCCAGTGAATCCAACAGTTTAAATAGACATTCTTAAGGGCAGATAAAACCATGTCTTGCTCCTCTTAAGTCAATGTAATTTTTGATTTAAAGAGAAGAAAGAGAATGTTTGCTATGAAACATATATCACACTAATCAAAAGAAGCAATTAGTTCAGTGGATATAAGAGGATTGGTTTATTTATGCATTGATTTTTCAGGACTGTGTACCCAAAGTACCTTAAAGCAGTGCCTTTTAAATACTGAGATCCTCTGTCAGTTATTCCCAATAATTTATGCAGCTAGTAATAATAACAATAAGATCCAAATACACATAACAATGTGATTCCATGGTAAAATAATGGTGTTTAAACAAAACCCCTCAAGCTCAGTGTGCATCAATAAATAGAATGAAACTCTCATGTGATTTGCTAGGAAGTAATTTAACTGGATATTGTGACAATTAAGAATTTTCAGGGGTTTTAATTTTTATTATGAAGGTAAACCTGATCAAAGAAAGTAACTTTGTGATTTAAAACTGCTTAAAAATGACCGATTGGATGTTTTACCGCAGGATCTGTGCTGTTGAGTAGTGTCTTAGTGAAGCACTAGGCATGCACTCTTTTTTCTAGAGGTACGTGTTGTGCCATTTGAAACGCCTTTGGTATCCTGCTGGGCCTTCAGATGCTACTGCAGAAGAGCACAGCTCTTCTTCAAGTCCAGAGTGGTACCAGTCAGAACCAATGGATTCTCTAGAAGATCTCTAATCTTACATACATTTAGACAACTGAATCATACCAGACATGCTCCAAAGAATTAAAAAAAATGGTGTGACATCCAGAGCAGCTTCTGCATCACTGTTGTTTCTGTGCTGCTGAGCTGTTTACAGCATGAGGTCAGCTGAGTGCTAAGGAAAGCCTCACACCACTACAACTCTTCCAGCCTCTGTAGCCCTGTCTACTCCTAGGTGTATAGAATAGATGCTCCGTTTATTACTCTGTTAGTGGGGCAAGTTGGCAGTTATTGGAGAATCGCAAAGAATGCTCCATCCCATAGAATCATAGAATGGTTTGGGTTCAAAAGGACCTTCAAAGATCATCTAGTCCAAAC
>NW_010544657.1:0-222 GCF_000687285.1 Phaethon lepturus
CTGGCCGGGAGCGTCGGTTCGGTGCTCAGCACCCCCGGTGCTTCCCTGAGACGTCTCGCTCCCCAGAAGGAGAAAGATGACCCGACAGGCTCCACTTCTTTCTCTCCACCCCTAGGAAGTGTTCAGGCTGAAAAAGTACAGATAAAAGCCAAAGCGCCGTGTGTCCTCTCTATGGCCACAATGCAAAGAAAAGGGATTAATTCACCTCCTTTAACAAAGAGT
>NW_010544658.1:0-38692 GCF_000687285.1 Phaethon lepturus
CCAAGAAGGCCAGTGTCCTGGCCTGTATCAGCAATTATGTGGCCAGCAGGAGTGGGGAAGTGATTGTGCCCCTGTACTCGGTACTGGTGAGGCCGCACCTTGAATCCTGTGTTCAGTTTTGGGCCCCTCACTACAAGAAGGATGCTGAGGTGCTGGAGCATGTCCAGAGAAGGACAATGAAGCTGGTGAGGGGTGTGGAGCACAAGTCTTATGAGGAGCGGCTGAGGGAACTGGGGTTGTTCAGTCTGGAGAAGGGGAGGCTGAGGGGAGACCTTATCGCTCTCTACAACTACCTGAAACGGCGTTGTGGCAACGAGGGTGTTGGCCTCTTCTTCCAAGTAACTAGCAATAGGACGAGAGGAAATGGCCTCAAGTTGCGCCAGGGGAGGTTTAGATTGGATATTAGGAAAAATGTCTTTGCTGAGAGAGTGGTCAGGCATTGGAACAGGCTGCCCAGGGAGGTGGTGGAGTCGCCATCTCTGGAAGTGTTCAAGAAACGTGTGGATGTGGCACTTCAGGACATGGTTTAGGGGACATGGTGGTGCTGGATTAATGGTTGGACTTGATGATCTTGAAGGTCCTTTCCAACCTAACGATTCTGTGATTCTGTGATTCTTTCTGAGTCCCATTTGTAATAAATATTTTTTGTCTTTGGTTGTCATTACACTTGCTTTAAGCAGTGGAGCTTCTTGCACTATGCCCAAAGCAGCCATACAGGGTACTCTGTTGAAGAGGACAGGTCTGTTTCCTCTCTCAGGGTAGTGATTTGTTCCCACACACTGTGGTCTTACATGTTTTCATAAAGCCCACAACAGCATTTGTTCCTTTACCTTCCCCTCTCCACTGCCAGCCCACGTATCGACCTTTCTGCTCTTGGAGATCACTGAAGACTATTTCATGCAGAGAAACTCTTGTCTTTGCTGAACTCTGTTCCTACTGTTGTGTCCTTACTGAAACTAGGATTTGCTCATTGTATAACAGGGTGGAGCTGTTTCTGTGATGCATAGATTCAGCTGCTTGATCAGTAGTGCTGCAGACGAATTCAGCTTAGTGCTGGAGCTCCTGGGATGGGAAACTGCCTCCTTCATCCTTTCAAACTCTTTGTTCCTGAGTATGCTCTTTCATGCCTCAAGTGCATTGGACTGTCCAAATGCCTTCTCAGTCTAGAGAGAATAGTGCACTGCATGCCCAGGGTACTTAGCTGAATTTTGGTGTACCTTGACCTGATGAGTGTCATACTTTCTCAGAAGAGCTCAAGTGCCATGTATTCCTGAATACTACATACGGCTAATCGCATTTCAGATCTCTTTTCTACGAGTGATAGAGCTGTAACATCTATTGATAGTTCATACTTCCCAATCTTTAAGGAGGCAGGTACTAAGCTATATTGTGTTGGGACAGATACCCTCATTTGCAACTGCTATGCAGCATACTGAGCAGACTTCATATAAAAACTATTAAAACGGGAACAGAGGCTGTGCCTCCAGTGGATCACTGAAAAGGAAGCACTGGTGATCAAAGTGGACTCCACTATGGTCAAATCTTCATCACTGACCTCAGTATCAGGATTTCTGTTTCTGAGAAATGCAAAACTACTTTCCACAAAACACAGCACTCTTAATTTCTAGGTGCATCAGTATGCTGGGTTTGGTGGGGCTGTGCTCAGGTGCTTATTTATGTATCGAATACTGTGACCTACCTCTGTGTATGCATGAGATGTTTAGAATGAATCCATCAGTTCAGGACTCAAAGTTACGTAAAAGTAAGCAGAGTTCTGCTGACCTGCATGGTCCAATGCTAGTTCATTTCATTCCACTTTGCTTAGAGACTTCTTAAGCAGTTGGCTGAAAGCATGCTTCTGTATATGTTTGTGAGTGTGCTGTTAACATCACTCTTTATAACGTGTTCAGGGGCTCCCCGTAGAAGAATTACTAAGAATAAATAGTCTTGGGGTTTGGGATACTAGTAGTACTTACTGAAAATTTGAACGATAGCAAAAATTGCATGCTTGGAATAATTCTGCTCAAGTACTTCAGTATTCTACTACTTTCTTGTTTTCTTGTCATGTATAGTGTTTAGATAGAGCCTTATTTCTTCCCTTAAAAACATTATCTTAGAGATGTATATTGCATACTGTTTAAACCATCATGGCTTGGAAGTCTTGAATGAAATTTCTGTCACTGCGCTGTCATGTCTTATTTATCAGGAAACAGTTGGAGACGGGAGCAACAGTTGTGTTTAAAGGCTATTATGTGAATGTGAGTTCTCATCTACCAAAAGCAGTGTGGTTCTGTTTGTTGTTAGAGATTATGTCCAACATATTTTGTGTCTCTTTGTAGCTGTTTGTATGTATTATGATTATTTGAGGTTAGAAACAGTGTCACATTTTTAAGTGCTATATAAACACATAGAATGATGTTCCAGCTCAGAAAAGTTTTAAAAAATCAATTTCCATGTTATGGAGTTAATACTCAAGTGGAAATAAAAGCAGAAATGCTATAATGTTACTCTACCATAAGTTTTGCTGTTCTGTATGTTGAACACACACAAACTGGGTTTTTAAAGTGAGTTTTCTTCACAAGATTTAGTTTTTGTTGTGCAGCTTACTCCCTTGTAATGTTTTAACTGAATTAATTAATGCTGACTTCATACTGCATCTGCTCACAGACCAGTTGTTCTTCAGTTGAGCAATTAAATTTCTAGAGGCACTGATGCCTCAAGATATTTCCTGTTTCTCAGTTAACTCGAGCATTTTGAACTTAAGCAGCTTTTCCCATGCAGAAATATAGCTAATATGATCAGTTTCACAATTGGTACCAAATGCAGCTCTCGTTTTATTTAAGCACTGGCAGATGTATCATATTCTTATTATGTTGCAGAATCTTGGCATAACTATGAGTAAGTGGTACTTTGTACTGTGGATATGTTGTACAGACATTCACAGTTTATTGGCATCTTTTGCATGGGATTATGTTCAGGTGGGGAACTGGGTCTGAAATGAGATGTCTGGTTACTCTCTGGATGTTGATGTGAGTCTCCATTGCTTGTGACACTGTTTTCAGATGGGTCAGATAAGACTCTCTGAAATGTCATCTAGTGAATTCTGATAGTCTGGCTGGGCTCTTGTCCCATGTGCCCTTTCCCCTGTACACGTTGCTATTGATTATATTAAATTACTTCCGAAATATCTTCTAACCACCTTAACTATATGTCCTGGCCATATAACTGTCCTATATGGCTCTCTGCATAAAAAGAAAGCAATTACACTGGCTATTTATAAGTATCTTGGTTATATCCAGCTTGGTCAATTTTACAGAAGGAACTACTGGGGGAAGTCACTGGAAATGACAGATTCTCCACCCAGGGTATTAAACCATATGCTTAGGCATTCAAGTAGTGCTTATCAACTAGTCTATGCACAGCAGGAGCTGCCAGGAGAATTTCTGGGACTTTTTGAAATTTCCAAGTGGAGAACTCCTGTAACGTTTAATTAAATACCTTGTCATGAAGGCCGCTGGGAGTTTGTTTGGTCATCTTGTCTCTAGTTGGTCCATTATCTCATCTATGCAGAGTCCAGCTGGGAAGGTCCAGGATCTCATGGGTCTGCATATGCTGCATGTGCAAACAGGTGTGGCCCTGATACCCTACTGCTACACCACAGTTGTAACAATTTCCTCCTTGTATCACAGTCGTAACTCAAATTCCACTGACTGTGTCTTGTGTGTATTGTCTACTCTTAAAATGTTTGGGCATTACTATAACAGGATGGATATGCTCTGTATATAAGCTCTTGAAGCTTATATAGACAGAAACCCTTGTTGCCAATTCACCTTAGGGAATTTGTAGTGGCTTTAGCACTCACGTTTTTTATGTTACATTTCATGTTTTATCAAGTCTGATATTTATTTCTCAATATTATGACTGCTTCTTTGCTTTGCTTTGAATATTCTACATTTGGGTTGGAGATTCTCTCCAGTTATTTCTTCATTCCTCTTTAGATATACCTGTGTCAAAGCTATAGGGGAGCTGAGCTTTGTTGCCTTACGGAAGTGCAAGCAATTATACCATCTTGGTCAGGAGCATAAATTGTTTATGGAGTAAGTTTGCCAGCTAGGTGTTTTTTGAGGAGGTGGTGTTCTGTTCCTGGCATTACCAATGCATACTGTTAACTCTTGGACTGAGAGAATATCTGAAGAGGTTAAAGTAAGTTCCCTTGCTGTAGGGACTTTCTGACTTGAGTATTATGTGGCTATGAACTAAATGCAAAACATGAAAGAAAACTGAAAACACTTGAGTTTCTTTTTGTCTATGGGAACATTTATTGTTACAGATTTTTTTTTCCTCTGGGTTTCCGAGATCTCTAATTCTAAGGCTCCTCTCAACCCTCATCCCTTCCTGGCCATCTCATCTACTTTTTTCTGGAACATAGTTATTGGAAGTTACTCTCATATTTAAGCAAATGGACATCTCCATCAATTCAGAGTCATGTTTGGAATGACATTCCATGTAGTACATGTGGTGTACATGTAGTACATGAGATGCTATATTTTCAGCGTAGTTCCTGCAGTAGTCTGTTCTTTGGCATCTGGAACATCTATTTCTCAAGCCTGAGGAAATATAGCTGGAGAAGAGACGTAGGAGTGGAAATATAGGTGGAGCAGTTGAGGGTGCTCACAAGGCATGTGAAGGACAACCAAGGGATCAGGCCCAGCCAGCATGGGTTCATGAAAGGCAGGTTCTGCTTGACCAACCTGATCTTCTGTGACCAGGTGAGCTGCCTAGTGGATGAGGGGAAGTCTGTGGATGTTGTCTACCTGGACTTTAGTAAAGCCTTTGACAGCATCTCACACAGCATTCTCCTAGAGAAACTGGTGGCTCGTGGCTTAGACAGGTGCACTCTTCGCTGGGTAAAGAACTGGCTGGATGGCTGAGCCCAGAGAGTCGTGGTGAATAGTGTTAAACCCAGCTGGCAGCCAGTCACAAGCAGTGTTCCCCAGGGCTCGGTTCTGGGGCCGGTCTTGTTCAATATCTTTATTGATGATTTGGATGAGGGGATCGAGTGCTCCCTCAGTAAGTTTGCAGATGACACCAAGTTGGGTGGGAGTGTTGATCTGCTGGAGGGTAAGAGGGCTCTGCAGAGGGATCTGGATAGGCTGGATCGATGGGCAGAGGTCAACTGTATGAGGTTTAATAAGGCCAAGTGCTGGGTCCTGCACTTTGGCCACAACAACCCCATGCAATGCTACAGGCTTGGGGAAGAGTGAATGGAGAGCAGCCCGGTGGAAAGGGACCTGGTTGACAGACGGCTGAACATGAGCCGGCAGTGTGCCCAGGTGGCCAAGAAGGCCAACAGCGTTCTGGCCTGTATCAGCAATAGTGTGGCCAGCAGGAGCAGGGAAGCGATCGTGCCCCTGTACTCGGGCCTGGTGAGGCCACACCTTGAATCCTGTGTTCAGTTTTGGGCCCCTCACTACAAGAAGGATGCTGAGGTGCTGGAGCGTGTCCAGAGAAGGACAATGAAGCTGATGAGGGGTGTGGAGCACAAGTCTTATGAGGAGCGGCTGAGGGAACTGCGGTGGTTTAGTTTGGAGAGGAGGAGCCTGAGGGGAGACCTTATCACTTCCTACAACTACCTGAAAAGGAGGTTTTGGCGACGAGGGTGTTGGTCTCTTCTTCCAAGTAACTAGTGATAGGACGAGAGAAAATGGCCTCAAGTTGCGCCAGGGGAGGTTTAGATTGGATATTAGGAAAAATTTCTTCACCGAGAGGGTGGTCAAGCATTGGAACAGGCTGCCTAGGGAGCTCGTGGAGTCACCATCTCTGGAAGCGTTCAAAAAACGCGTGGATGTAGAGCTTCAGAACATGGTTTAGGGGGCATGGTGGCGCTGGATTAATGGTTGGACTTGATGATCTTGAAGGTCCTTTCCAACCTTAGCGATTCTGTGATTCTGTGGGTGGCTTTGGTGGGCACATGGCATCCAGCCAGGCTCAACCCACCAGGATCTCTGATAGCAGAGACTGTACAGTCTGCCTGGGCAACCAGTTCCAGTGCTTGATCAGCCTCATGGTTAAAAAAAATATAAGGGGAAATTTGTGTTTATCTTATGTTTAACCCATTTCCTGTATTTAAATTTGTGCCTCTTGTCCTTTCACTGTTAGGGTTTCCCTGAGCCTTCTCTTCTTGGGGCTAAACAATCCCAGTTCTATCATCCTTTCCTTGTACAACAGATGCTCCTTTAATTGTGTCCACATCCCTTTCTGGACTCATGCCAGTATGTGCATGTGTCTCTCATGCTGGGCAGTCCAGAACTGGATGCAGTACTCCAGACCACCACTACTGAGCTGAGGGGAAGGATCATTTCCCTTGACTAGCTGGTAATGCACTTCCCTGTGGTCAAATTGTCATCCACCAGGACACCCATTTTTTTTTTCCTACAAACCCACTTTCCAGCTGGTTGGTCCCAACACATGTGATTATTCTTCCCCAGGTTCAGGATTTAGTGTTTCTTGATGTGGAACTCCCTGAAATTCCTCTACCCGTTTCTCGTCTGTTGTTGAGGTCCCTCTGAATGGCAGCACAGCAGTCTGGTCTGCCAGCCACTCTTCCCAGTTTTTAACTTCACCTCTCTGCTAGAAACTATTCATCATCTTCTACTTCAGGAGGAGAAAAGTTTTTTTTTGGTTTTTTTTTTCCCAATACTTCCTGAGGATCTACCAAAGTGAGAAAATATCTTCTGAATGAAGGTCTTCAAGTTTTGTCTTTGCTGCTACGTATAAAAAAAAAAGGATACGAGTGTACTTTCAAGAATAGGGTCAATGCCTCTTAGATTTGTCATTTTAATTGCAAATTGTAGAGCTTCATTAGTTGAGTGTAACTACTGCGTTGTTGAAAACAGTGGATACTATCTATCCTTCAGAAGAGTCATTAATATGTTGAATTTATTTTAAGTAAGGTTTGATGCCACAGATGCACTGATGAGTCAAAGTCAGTGTCTTTCAACCTATATTGCTTGGAGCTGAAAATATTTTGTTTACACAAAACTACTTTTGCAGTGCTGCAGTAACTTGCCATGGCATTTTCCTTTCTATCTCCCTATTCTCCATGTCTCCATTTGCCTCCCCACTTTCCAGAAAGAGCAAAACCCTAATAGCAAGGCAAAATGCAAACCCAAGGGTTGAGTAAGTGTCCTTGTGTTATCGCATCAATAGTCATATTTGTGTTGTGTTGCATTCTTACAAATGGCAAATACAACAAATGAGGAGCTGGGATTTGTCTCTAGAACTTCAGTGGTTTTAAAGAAGTTTTTTTTCTTTTTCTTTTTTTTTTTTATTTTGCTTTAGCCCTTAGCCAAAGCTAGTCTGTTTTTATAATCCCAGTGTCATATACTCCTCATCTGAAGGACCTTTAAGGGAAAAGTGTTTTACAACATTACGTGCAAGATCTCAAGTTACTGCAATAACATCCTGACTACTCTTCTGGTGCGCTGGTTCTTCCCTCTGTAATCTCATATGACTGCAGTCACTTTTCTAGATCACATGCCCTGTGATCTCTTCAGAGCACCTCAGAATTGTTTTTTTCCTTCTGTTGAGTATTCAAAATTAAGATGTTTGCAATGCATAAACATAATCCATTAATCACAAAAATAGTATTTTACCATGTGTGCATGATACATTTCTACATTTGATGCCTGCTACTTTTGACTACTGATTATAAAATTGTTCATAAATAGACAAAAATTTAGTCAGCTTTTAGTATATATAGTAGATAGACAACAAACAGTTACAGGTTTAGGACTAAAGTATTGCCCCCCCCGTTTTTTCGAGGAATAGAAATGAAGGTTAGCTATTAATCTATTCTATTCAAATTATATGTGTGCTGAATCAAAAATGAATTTATTTTCTGTATTTCAGGGAAGTCTCAAGAACAGTAGGAAGATTTCACCTCAAGAGTTTATTCAGGAGTTAAAATACGGGTCAACAGATGAAAGACTAGTCACTTGTTTAGAATCTCTCCGTGTGTCCTTGACTAGTAATCCTGTCAGGTAACATAATTAACACATTTTGCAAAGATTAATCATATTCTTATTTCTTAATGGATTAAAATGAATGGATCTGTAGATGTGCATGTTTCATTGTTTTCCACTTAATGAACACGTATGCATTAGTGAAAGATTGTACCTTTTTTCTTTTTTTCGTTGGCTATTATCTTCTGTAGATCTACTTTTCAGTAGAGTTCACTGATCTGTACAAAGTAACGCTAACAAGGTAATTTGCTGTATCAGTGGGGTTTATCTGTACAGAAGGGAGCCCAACATTCGTTTACCTATGCTTTTCTTTTAAAAGGATAACTCTTCAGTAATCATAACTCTAACACTGATACTAATCTTTAAGTTTAATTTTGATTTGATCCATGCAGTTTGATTTGTGGATGCTGGCTTTATTGATTTTTTTTTTTCTCTTCTACTCTATTTACAACCTTTTGTTTTAGAGTTCTTATTTAAGCCAATGGTTGAACACATGATTTTGGGAAACTCTTTTGGGTTTAGTTCAAAATAATGCAGATGAAATGTTGGGGATGCTTATGTTGGGACATGATTAAAAAAAGGATTAGACAGCTTGCTTCTTTTTGTATCTGGCTTGGAAGAGTTGTTGATGTGGGTCTTCCGTATGGGTGTTTGCTTCTTTCCTTCCATTAATTTGCTTTTGAAAAGGATTGTTTTATTTAGACTATGTAACAGTTCACATGGGAAGAAACATGTTTTACATTAATCTCAGTTCTTCTGACAGAGGGTTTTACAGAAGATATACGTCCTCCATAAACGTGAAGCTACTTTTTGATGTAGAAAGGGAAGCAATACTTTATTTAAAAAAAAACCCAAAAACTCACGACTCCAGAGATTATTTTTTTTTTCATTTGCACTTGCATTGAATTCACAAAGAAAACTTCACTTGTTAGTATGTTTCTGGAATTAGAAACACAAAATGTATGAAATGTGTGACAACTTAAGTTTAGAGCAATCTCTCCTTTCTATTCTTGATATGACTGGATAGTTTTGTCTTTTTCTATGTGGTCCCTTTTGCTACCCCTTTCCCACACACGAGTTTATCCACCTCCCCAAAAAAACCAAACCAATCTGAAAACCATGATCTTGGTGAGGTGCTAGTTCTGCTTGACAGCACAGTACAATGTGATAGGACATGAAAGGGTGAGGAAGATGGAGAAATGGTATCAGAATAAGGAATGTGGAGGCCAGCTATGAGAGAGCAGTGTTGGTCTATACCCGAGACGTTTGATAGAGAACGCAAGTTGAATTGGACTATGGTGTTGTAACAGAGCAGCTGATCAATACCAAAAGTCTGGTAATCAATATTAGCTGGAAGAACAAAGTGTAGAAACCTAGAATTTTTACAGCAACTAAATATTATGACATTTTGGACTAAGTAGGTTTTCCACAAATGTTTCACTTTGAGTAAGGAAAGGATTAGAAATCTGTAGATATATGAGTACAGGGAAAAGAGCAAGTGCTTTTGTGCATAGAGAAATGGAAAAATGAATGTTTTCATTTTCATAAAATGAAATACACTGAATATGCATTCAGTGCATTTTATGTAGTCCGTCAAAGCATGCTAGAAGGCTATGATGTATTGTTGATATCCAAGTATTGCACTGATACTTTTGAGAGATTAGTTTCTTTAACTTATTGGTACAAATAGTTCTAGATTGCAACACTGGATTTAACTTTATTCAGTCAAATATAAACTATGCTGGGTAGAAAATTTGACAGTTGAATCTAAACCCTAACTTGACCGTAAGTTATTAAAATTTAACTTCAATTTGAAACGTTAAGCAGAATGTAAGAGACAGCATCAAAGAATTATAACACTTGGATTGGAGTGAAACTCATGGTTAAGTTAGTGGATGTATGGCCTAAGAACAAGCCTGAATTTGAGAGGATTGAATTGGAAGGAGGAGGTGGCTTGCAAAAACACCAGAGAACAGGTATTTAAGTAAGCAGCAGTTTCATAAGAAAAAGTATCTCTACTACTAGTCCATGAAAGTATTTTAGTCTACAAATCAACAGAAGGATCACAATCAATAGAACATACTTGTTACGAAACATTTTATGAAATAGTCTTCTGATATGTTGAGTGGTGCTGAAGACGACTGTTAAGATAGATCTCACTAGGCTTAAACAGACCATTTTAAAATAACCTTAGTGAAAACCTAAGTTCTTCGGTAGGTCTCATAGTAAAAAAAAAAAAAAAAAAAAAAAGTAAATATGTAACAGCAGCACACTGTTCTTCATACTAAAAATTTGTGGAATAAACATTTTTAAACTATGTCCCCTTCTTTCTAACGAGTAACAACAGTTGATGTTCATTGGATGCAGATATTGGTGACCTTGATTTTCCTATTAGCAGCCAGATCTTTGAGTATGAACTTGCTTTAACACATAAATGCTGAACTCCGGTTCAGCTGCTGTAAACTCATGATTATTTTTAACTCCAGCTTCATATGATATGGGCAATGAGAAATAACTGATGAAATTTGGGATTTTGTTTTGTGCATGTATAATACCTAAGAATAAATTTATGCTTTTTTAACTGGATGAGGCTTAAATTTATACTGGATCTAGCCTGACAATCTTCACATTTGTGGGCTGTGATCTTTTTGACAATATATAATTTAGGGTTTCTTTGCTGTTTTTCCAGTTGCTATACTTTAATCAACTTAACTTTTTAATCTTGTTGACATTTCCATTTCTAATGCAAGAGCTGGTTCTACAACTTTGTTTTCAGTTAGATGTTTTTGTAAAATTTATTTTAAGTTCACAGAGAAAATCTGAAACAAGTGATATTGAGTAGTTAGATCCTGGTGCTTAGAAGATGTATTGAAATCTATGGTTTACTGCAAAAAGTAATATTTATTTTCCAAAGAAAGCCTCAAAAGGAAAATTAATCCACGGATCTTGGTCACCGGTCTTCAGGTAAATAAATAGGGTGTTTTTACTTCACAGTTTCCAACACAATTCATCAAAAGTTGTTCAGTGATCTGGCTGTACATAGTACTAAAGATAACTAGCTATCTACAACTATTTCTTCTCCTTTTGTGTAATAGTTGCAACAGATTTAGCTATTATCATTCAGAGGGCATTTTTAATAAATTGAAAATAAGGGCACTGAATAGCTTGCTATTTTGTCAGACTGACAAAAAGCTGAGTGTTTGCTTTGGATAGTGTAAGTAATCTTTGCTCTTCTATGGAAGCAGAGGAAAGAGTAGTAATAATGCAGCAGTATTTTAGGCACTTAATCATGCTCAGCATCCTCAGCTGCTGGATGTATGACGAAGTGGCTGTGCACAATTCTGTCTGATACAAAATCTGCCAGGAAATGTCTAGTAGGATCATCTTTAGGTCAGATATGGCCAGTTGTACCAAAAATAATTGACAGTTATTTGCCTAATGTGTTTCAGAACGAGACATCCATCCAGGAAGGAGAAAATGTATTTTCATATATATTTACTTCTAGGGGAAAACAGTATAAAAGTATCTGACCCAATTCTCTCTTCCTATAATTGTGAGTCCATTACACTTTTGTATCTAGCAGATACGAAGAACTGTTTTAATTCCATCCCATGAGGGGACTGAAAGTACTATGTATTTCAAAAGAGCTATTGCATCTCCCTTGTGTTATTTCCAACAGAACAGCTGGTCAATCTTTAAGAATACTTTCCATGGACCACAAGAGCTCTTGATCCCCGTGTGTAAGAAATCAGGAAAGGAAGGCAAGAGACCAGCATGGCTGAGTGGAGACTTGCTGGGCAAAAAGGGCAAGAAGGAAATGCACAGGCAGTGGAAGCAAGGACAGGTATTCTGGGAGGAATAGAGGGACGCTGCCTGGTTGTGTACGGATGGGGTCGGGAAGGCCAAGGTACAGCTGGAGCTGAACTTGGCAAGGGAAGCAAAGAATACAAAGAAGGGCTTCTATAGGTATGTCAGCCAGAAAAGGAAGGTCAACGAAAGTGTACCCCCCTTGATGAGCAAGACTGGCAAACTGGTAACAACAGATGAGAAGGCTGAGGTACGCAATGACTTTTTTGCCTCAGTCTTCACTGGCAGTGTCTCTTCCCATACTGCTGGAGTGGATGTACTGCAAGACAACAAGACAGGAACTGGAGGAGTGACGTCCCTCTGACAGTAGGAGAAGATCAGGTTTGAGACCACCTGTGGAACATGCACAAGTCTATGGGACCTGATGAGATGCTTCCCAGAGTCCTGAGGGAACTGGCTGATGTAGGTGCCAAGCCACTCTCCATGATCTTTGAAAAGTCATAGCAGTCAGGTGAAGTCCCTGGAGATGGGAAAAAGGGAAACATTGCACCCATTTTTAAAAAAGGTAGCAAGGAAGACCCTGGGAACTACCAACCCATCAGCCTCACCTCTGTGCCTGGGAAGATCATGGTACAGATCCTCCTAGAAGCTATTCTGAGGCACATGGAGGGCAGGGAGGTGATTTGAGACAGCCAGCATGGCTTCACCAAGGACCGATCCTGCCTGACCAACCTAGTGGCCTTCTAGGCTGGAGTGACCACATCAGTGGACAAGGGAAGAGCTACCTATGTTGTCTATCTGGATTTCTGTAAGGCCTTTGACACAGTCCCCCACAACATCCTTCTCTCGAAATTGGTGAGATATGGATTTGATGGGTGGACTGTTGTATGGATGAGGAATTGGTTGGATGGTCACATCCAGAGGGTAGTGGTCAACAGTTAAATGTCCAGATGAAGATAGGTGATGAGCGGTGTCCCTCAGGGGTCCGTACTGGGACCAGTACTCTTTAATATCTTCATCAGTGACATAGACAGTGGCGAGTGCACCCTCAGCAAGTTTTCAGATGACACTAAGCTGTGTGGTGTGGTTGACACGTCTGAGGGATGGGATATCATCCAGAGGGACCTGGACAGTCTCGAGGAATGGGCCTGTGTGAACTCCTGAGGTTCAACAAGGCCAAGTGCAGGGTTCTGGACCTGGGTCAGGGCAACCCCCGGTATCAGTACACGCTGGGGGATGAAGGGATGGGGAACAGCCGTGCCAAGAAGGACTTGGGGGTACTGGTGGATGAAAAGCTGGACATGGGCCAGCAATGTGTGCTCACAGCCCAGAAGGCCAACCGTGTCCTGGGCTGCATCCAAAGCAGCATGGCCAGCAGGTCAAGGGAGGTGATTCTGCCCCTCTACTCTGCCCTGGTGAGACCCCACCTGGAGTCCTGCATCCAGCTCTGGAACCCTCAGCACAGGAAAGACATGGAGCTGTTGGAGCGGCTCCAGAGGAGGGCCACCAAAATGGTCTGAGGGATGGAACACCTCTGCTGTGAGGAAAGGCTGAGAAGGTTGAGGTGGTTGAACCTGGAGAAGAGAAGGCTGCAGGGAGACCTTCTTGCAGCCTTCCAGTGCTTCAAGGGGACTTATAAGAAAGATGGGGACAGACTTTTTGGCAGGGCCCATAGCAAGACGAGGTGGTGTAATCGTTTTGAATTACAAGAGGGTAGATTCAGACTAGATAGAAGGATGTAATTTTTCCCAATGAGAGTGGTGAAACCCTGGCACAGGTTGCCCAGAGAGGTAGTAGATGCTCCATCGCTGACAACATTCAAGGTCAGTTTGGACGGGACTCTGAGCGACCTGATGTAGTTGAAGATGTCTCTGCTTCTTGCAGGGGGCTTGGACTAGATGACCTTTAAAGGTCCCTTCCAACCCAAACTATTCTATCATCCTATTATTATTTGTCGCTAGTAAGGTCCCACGGTTATAGTAGTATCTAAATATTCTGGTTACTATGCAAAGGTGGTGGTAAATTAATCTTACACTATGTGTACAATGGTGTGTAAATAGATAGAGAAAACAATGGAGAGGCTATAATGCAAGTAAAGTGAACATTGCAATTTTTTTACTAATTCTGATCCATGTCTTGATGTTGAACTTCTGATGTTTCCTTTTTGCATGAGAGACTTTTTTTCGTTAATACGTGACAAGAGATTTCCTCAGCCTAAGCATTTTTTTAATAATATTTCAAAGAATGCTCAGAAACTATTGGTCCTACACTCTCAACAGAATCCATGTTATGATGATGACCATGGTGAAAATTATTACCTCTTCATCATGCTAGCTGTATCTGTTCTAAATATAGTTTTGTAGTCACTTAATAGATAAAAGTAATATGCTAATTTAAAAGTGGAAAAAGTATGAAGTGATACCCGTTTTGAAGTAATTTTCTGTCTTTTTGGCCAAAGGCGGTAATAAGAGATCCAAGGACTTGTCTTATGGAGTAACATGGAAAATTGACTGAAGTTGTCAGGAAATATTCTTGCCTCTCATGGAAAGGCAAGAGTATGCAAGTACTTGTGATTTAATTCATGAATTGAATACTATAGCTTCACCCTCTGTAAAAGGAATTTCCTGAGCAAATAGTTTCTATAATTTCTCTGCCTATATATATAGTTTTGTTGCCTCTGCAGCAAATTTCTCTTTCCTCTGGTGACATTTTGTTGGAAGTTTGAAGTTTAAAATATTTGTGCCTTACAGGGACAATGAAGTCTAAAGAGCAAAACATTCCTTCTGTTATGAGTATGAATGACAGTGTTGTCCATGAACTTTAAGGTTAGGTAATTGATCAAACATAGTTTCAGCAAGACCGGCAGCTACTATCAAAAGGATGGCTGCAGTACTGCTTTCAGTCATGCAGTTACTTGTATTTGATATCAAGGGGTTCTGAGCAATAATAAACAGTATTCTCATGTAGAAACAATGTGCCCAGATTTAACCTCACCAAAAGACACCTTTGGTAATAGCTGAAATTTTAAATTTTTGTTGTGTTCACTTGGAGATATTCCTATGGGTTAATATTTCAGGCAGCCAATTCTGCAATTTCTTTAGGCTTTTCCTTCCTTCTCTGCCATTTACAGGTAGATTCTGAGTGTTCCATGAGACCCATGAACAGCATATAGTAGAATCTTGTTGTTTTTCTTCCCTTCCTTTTTAAGTTTTTTTTTAATTACATTTCTGTTGCAAAGAATGTATAATTGTAAATTTAAAAAATGAAATTACTAAATTTAATGGCTACTGTAATTTTGTAATTTTTTTTTAATTTAAGATTATCTGATTGCATCAATGAGTGAATGGAATGCCTCTTAATCTTCTGTTGAGTAAAAAGTCCATTTGGGGTTTTAAAATTATCCATTTATACCACTTCTATTTATGCTGACAATTTTCATTCACTGTAATTAGTCTTTGAAATGTAATTTTTTTAAATATCTTTATTCTTTCTCCCTAGCTGGGTTGAAAACTTTGGCCAAGAAGGTTTAGGGCTGCTCTTGGATGTTTTGGAAAGACTGGTTGAGACAAAAAAGTAAGGATGATTTTATAAAAAATTGCCAGCTTTTCTTAATATTTAAACAGCATGAAATTACACTAATTTTTTTTTTTTTTTTTTTTTTTTTTTTATTCAGCCAGGACAAACTTGTGAAGAGGAGTCAGCATAAGGTTATACAGTGTTTGAGAGCCTTCATGAACAATAAGGTATGGGATTTTATTTCATCTGGAAATCTAAATTACTACAGTTCTAACAGATAATGTACCTGATCAGTGGGTATAAGCCTGTGGAATTTGGAGCAGTAGTGTGTTGGTCAGCTGTTGTATGAAGTTCTTTCTGCCACTTCCTCTCTGCAGAAATATGCTCAAAGAATAGTATAAATTTGTGGTGCTGATGTATGCCCTTATTACAGAATAAGTGAACTGTTTTAGACTTCTCTCCTGTTTAATTTTTTTATTGAAATATTTGATGGACTTAAATATAATTTGAAATAGTTACTTGAGAAAACTGTTGCTGTCTTTTATTAGATATTCATTACAGTCATTTGGATTCCCTCCAACTCTCCTTACAACTGTTTTTCTGTTGTTTAGTATGGACTGGAAAGAATTTTGGGAGAAGAGAGAAGCCTTTTGTTGCTGATCAAAGCAATTGATCCGAAGCAAACTAACATGATGACGGATATAGTTAAACTCCTTTCTGCAATGTGCATTATTGGAGAGGAAAACATGTAAGTACTATATTTACCCAGAAATAGTGAGGTAATTTTACAATATCCAAAATTATAGTTATAATTGAATGAAATGCTAAAATTTTCAACTTAGTTTTGAAAGTAATATCTGTACTATATAGTGAGTTTTCAGAATATCTTTGTCTGTGTTTTTTATTGTGGTCATACCAATAAGAGTTTTCTTTTTGACATGTGAATGTACTGGTTAGGTGGAAGTAGTTATGCAGCCATTCTTCTGCTTAAAATTTTTAGCATTACTTTTAACTATTGTAATCCTGTAAGTCATTGTCTGACTACAAAAGTCTCCAAAGTAAACAAGTAGTGCTTAAACCTTCTAAATTTGTATGCAAGTAATTGAGGCTGGTGAGTACTTTGTCAATGTGGCTCTTAAGGTAACAAATGAAGAATGAGATTAAATATCTCTCCTGAGTGAAATGCTTTGCTTTTCTTACAGCCTTGAAAAAATTCTGGAAGCCGTAACAGCAGCAGCAGAGGAAAGGAACGTTGATAGATTCTCTCCTATTGTAGAAGGTCTTCAGGATAACTCAGTTCAGCTGCAAGTAAGAAATTTTTTCTCACAAACCTCTACAACAAGTGAAAATAAAATTACTTATTTTTCTGTATTGAACAAGTCATTACAAGAAAAAGGAGGAGGCATACTGTTTCAAATAATGGTCAAATTCTGTAATGTTGTTTATAATGTCATCTTTTAAAATACATCGTGCGAAGATTCAGTGTTGAGAAACACAGGGGTGTTTCAGGTTAATTTGTTGGTTTTTATTTACCCAAATCTTACAGACTTCGGGAGTTAGATTTATGCTGCTTTTTAAAATACAGCATGAGCCATATATTCAGATGCAAAGATTATCTCAATTCTGGCAATATTTGCTGAAACTTAAAGATTAATAATAGTAAAAAACCAAGTTTTTAGGCAACATCTTTTTATAATTAATGTGTAAACCAGCAGGAAATCTGTCCTTCATGCCCACTTTATGATTTCATAAAATTGCACCCAGAGAGACTGAGGAAAGACATCTTTCACTTTATTTTCTATTTTCAGTTTGCTTCAGTTGTATATAGAGTTTACCACAGAAAGACACAAAGTATTACTGGGCATTTGAATGATCATTATAAATTATTGGTGTAAGAGTGTAAATATTACCTTACATTGATTTTTTTCATGTAATCATAGATGCTGTTCATAATTTTCATTCTTTGTGAATATTACAAAAATTGTAGAAGATGAATCTTACATTTGAAAGAAATGACTGTGTTATTCCACTGTCACCTTTTGTATTAAATAGTCTATGTCTGACAGTGAAGATTGCTGTTTGTTCCATCTGCCCCACAGAAAAGTTAACCATAAAGAAATATTTGAAGGTGGAAAATAATTTTTAATTGAATTATGGCAGGAGTAATCAGATTATCTTTTGAACATTTGTCCCTCCTTTCTTACTCTTTCTACCTTATAATCATACAACGGTTTGGTTTGGAAGGGACCTTTTGAAGATCATCTAGTTCCAACCCTCCTTGCACGGAGGGGCATCTTTCACTAGATAAGGCTGCTAAAAGCCCCATCTAGCTTGACCTTGAACAGTTCCAGGGATGGGGCTCCACAGCTTCTCAGGATATGATTGGCTCTCTGGTCTGCATGTGCACATTGCCAGCTCATATCTATTTTTTCATCTATGAATATCCCCAAGCCCTTCTCTGAAGGGCTGCTCTCAATCAATTCATCACTCAGCCTGCACTGATACCAGGGATTGCCTTGACTCAGGTGCAGGATGTTGCACTTGGCCTTGTTGAACTTTGTGAGGTTCACATGGGCCGGCTTCTTCAGCTTGTCAGAGTCCCTCTGGATGGCATCCCTGATGTTCCCATCTTCAGCTTCCTGTTGTGTGATTTCATGCCTCTTCATTCTGGAATAGAACTCTTTACAGTTACAATTACTTATTTAGCTCATTTCTTTGTAGTATCTGAATAAGGTGCCTTCTAACCCTTTTTGGTAGTCTAGATATTATTTTGTAGTATAACTTGTTGAGTAAACAAAGTGTCTTTTCTTTTTTACCCAGTATTGTGAAAGATACTTTGTTTTCTGATGTGCATTCTAGAATGCACATTCTAGGAGAGCTAAACTGACGTCAAGGGAATAACATATAAAAGATGAAGGAAACAGAAAATTACAATCAGCATAAAGTCGGTCAAATACAGTTTATCTGACAAAGAAATGTTTGCCTTCTGTTTCTTTTGTTTGCTTATTTTTATTGTAGTGTGCATAGGTATTCCCTTGTTCTCTGTCCTGAGTAAGAGATCTGATAGAAAGATTTTTTTTTTTTTTTTTTCCCTTTTCCTTTAAATCTTGCTGTCATAGCCATAGTGGGTATCAGTTACTGCGGTAGGGCAAATTCAGCTTTGAATTACTGCTCAGTTTTCTGGCAGTTGGAATACATAGCCATGGTTTAATTTGCCAGGAGAGGTAGATAGCTGAGGGAAAGATGATCCTTTAATTGAAAAATTTTTTTTTTTAGAGTCTTGTAAATGTTTGTTTATCTTAGTATGGATTTATTACACCACGTTAAAAAGTTTTGAATGAAAACTAAATCGAAGAATTTATGGATTCTCTAGTTCCTTCCTTTGCTTCAACCTTGAAGATTTCTAAATGCCTGTAATACATATTGCACTCTGTTGCAAACCATGATAGTCAAAATTACTTAGGAACCTCGGACAGTCAACTTCAGGGTCAAGAAGGCTCTCCCCCCAGCAATAATTTTTATTGGCTTGAAACATAGGATCATATAATAGTTTGGGTTGGAAGAGACCTTTTAAGGTCATCTAGTCCAAGCGCCCTGCAATGAGCACGGACATCTTCACCTAGATCAGGTGGTGCAGAGCCCCATCTAACCTGACCTTGAATGTTTCCAGGGATGGGGCGTCTACCATGCCTCTGGGCAGCCTGTGCCAGTGTTTCACCACCCTCATCATAAAAAACACTCTTCCTTCTATCTAGTCTAAATCCACCTTCTTTGAATTTAAAACCGTTACCCCTTGTCCTATTATATATTTTGTTTGTTCTTACATTTCATTTGTTGCTTCTTTTTAAAAGTGCATCAGATTGATATTGGTTTCATATAGAAGATGTTGATTCTGTCTTATTGAAGAAAGATTTGTCTTTTTTCCCCCCTTCTCCCCACCCCCAATTTCTGTATTTTGTTAATGTACTGAAAATCATAGTAATTGCCTTTAAGGGCCAAAAAGAAGACATTATATTGGCAAGGCTGGAGTCGAGCTCAAAACGGTCTGTTTAAGGTCATCTAGTCCAAGCGCCCTGCAATGAGCACGGACATCTTCACCTAGATCAGGTGGTGCAGAGCCCCATCTAACCTGACCTTGAATGTTTCCAGGGATGGGGCGTCTACCATGCCTCTGGGCAGCCTGTGCCAGTGTTTCACCACCCTCATCATAAAAAACACTCTTCCTTCTATCTAGTCTAAATCCACCTTCTTTGAATTTAAAACCGTTACCCCTTGTCCTATTATATATTTTGTTTGTTCTTACATTTCATTTGTTGCTTCTTTTTAAAAGTGCATCAGATTGATATTGGTTTCATATAGAAGATGTTGATTCTGTCTTATTGAAGAAAGATTTGTCTTTTTTCCCCCCTTCTCCCCACCCCCAATTTCTGTATTTTGTTAATGTACTGAAAATCATAGTAATTGCCTTTAAGGGCCAAAAAGAAGACATTATATTGGCAAGGCTGGAGTCGAGCTCAAAACGGTCTGTAAGGATAACTGTAGAATAATACATTTTTTCCTTGGGCTGTGGCTGGGAGGCTTTGTGTAAGGCTCAGCCTACACTTAAGATTAGCAAGGAAAGGGAGAGAAAGCTTTGAGCTCCAGTTGTAGTGGGATTGGAAAGGGACTGCAAAAGGAAAGCATAGGCTGTAAGGCAACAAATTTCCTGTTTTCCAAGGCTTTTGGGGCTGCATTTTCCACATTGGACATAAATTTGTTGTAGTAGCGGATCCTTACCTTAGGTATTTTTGCAAGAATCATTGCAGTTCTCCAGTATTAAATTTAAATATATGATCTCATCTATTTCTGTTCTCCTCTGTGGTCTCTTTTTCATTTGTATTTCAAGATGAATGGTGTTCAGTTAACAAGTTCCTATTCAGTATGATTTTATTTGCTCCATATTTTAGCATCCTTGAGATAGTAGGCAGTATGGATTTGGGCCAGGTGTGCGTGCTTGGGCATGTCAGACTTTCAGGGCAATGTAGCATTTGGCTCACTGCACCTGAGGTTTTTTTGTTTACATGTTTTTTAGTCCCTCTTGGTTTGCTTGTTTTACTTGCTTAGTTTACTTTGATATTGGGTCATGATATGAGTAAAAGATTTTGTTCTTATTTGATCAAACTGCAAAACCAAAGTATGAAAAATTTGATGATTTTATGTTACATTTATTTCCATTGTTTTACTATAATTAATAAGGTAAAATATATCTAATATATATTAAGAAAATTTTATTAATAAATGTTATCAGTGAAGGAATTTTAAAAAAAAAGGTCCAAATGTAGAAATGAGTTTTAGTGTTGAATAATGGTAGTGTTTGTCTGTATTAGTTGAGAAGCCTTGCTTCTTTCTTCAGCATGAATATGGATATCAATAAACATTTTAAAAGTATTTTGATTTAGTAGAGAGAAATGCTTTAGATTATGGAAGTACTATTTTCCAATTTCAGGTTACTGTATTTAACTAAAGAGAATGTAAGAGCCTGTATTCGCTATAGAGCATATAAGGATTTGAGAACTTTCAGGTCCCTCACAGCACTTACATGACATGCCTAAATTTTAGTAGTGTGAAAGAGCAGTACTTCTCTGACTATTCTTTATTATCAAATAGGGATTCAGAGCCCTGAAATTAACAACGTTTTCTTTTGAGTGTTAGGCTTCCCAGTGTGAGCCTCAATTTTCAGGAGTTGCATATGTTTGCATGTGTGTAGGTTTAATAAGGGGAAAATGCTATCTTTAACTCCCTTTTCTATACAGTTCAAAAAGCATGTGAAAACTGCCTTAAAAGCAGCCCTTTAGTTTATTTGAAGCAGCAGGTAAATTAAATTAATCCTCTGTACTTCTCTCTTTACCTATGATAGGTACTGAAATGGGCATTTTGCTCATTTTTCCCTTTTTAAAAAAATAAATAAATGTATAAGGGCCTCTTAATCTATAAATATGCCTTGCAGATAAAACTGAAGGTGAACAGATAGTAGCTCTTTTAGATCAACATTTGGGAATAGGCTTCAGAAATTATAATCCCTTGTGAACAGTTGTTGGTAAGCAGTCCCTTTAAGAAATAGGTAGATACCAATATTAACGGCAGTTGAGATGCTGATGTGCAGGGAAAAAAGGTCACAGCTTACTATCTGTAAGCAGTTAGGTATTTCTTATGAATGTGAACATTTTCATACTGACTTTTTATGGCGGTGCTCAACTCCATTACAGAGATACCACTGAGATAACCAAATCAGTGCAGAAAACTTTAGCTGAGTTGTTAACTGTGCAGTAACAACTTCTATTTTTCCAGGACTACTCTTGACATATTAAACAAGTACTTTTCTACTAGTTATGCCTTCTCATGTTTGTCCTATGCCTCCATTTGATACTTTGTTATCTTCTAATATGGAAAAAAGGAACATTTTTAAAACTCAGAATTTACTCTGAATGTGACATTTGCAATACTTAAGCTAAATATGTTAGTTGGCTTTGTTGAGAGTGTTACCCTAAAGTTCCTGAAAATAGGTAACATTTTGATGTTTCATTTGCTGTATCTTATGTAGACATGGAAAGTTTTAATGAAAGTTCTCATCTTTTTTTTTTTTTTAGTTAACCTTCCATTTGAACACATTTTTTCTGCTAAAATGCCTTTTTTTTCTTTTTCAGACTCCACAAATGGTGGTTAGATTTTTTTTAAGGTTTTTTTTTTAAAGACTAGAAAAATCAAGGTTCCTCATGTGGATCAGCTGTACACTTTTATAACAATGATGTTGACCTGATGGTTAATTTGACAGTGTTTTAATGAGAGAAAAGTTTACAGTTGTCAGTTACTTGGCATACTTGCCTTGATTATCTGCTTGATATATGTAAGCTTGCTTTGTGGCAGTTTAATTTGACACTAACAACTGACCTTTTCAATTTTGAATTGACTAACATTTCTGTTACTTGAAGGCTGAATATATAAAAAGCCTCAGTATGATGATTTTCTGTATTTTTAATGAAAGCTCTGTGTATTTACTTTTTGCATTTGTTGAAAGCAAAGAATATTCTCCCTTTTATCTTTCCTAAAATCCAAAATTTTGGAGAGCATACTTAAATGTTTTTGGTGAGAGGCAAGATTGGTGGTCATAGTTTGAGAATATAAGTACAGCCAGGAGTAATATTGGTTTTCTGGTTTTGTTAAAGTGAATGTAGTTTAACATCTTAAGCCTGTGCTCACGAAAATGCATACAAGGCAATCTGTATACTTATGATGACAACTGAAAAAGTCTAATACTTTGATTGTGCAATTAATGGAGGCAGGAAATATAGCTCCTCTGACACAGCCCGTTTTTATGTATTTACGACAATGATGACAACAACAAATTGTGTGTTGCCCAGTTCTTCTCATTCTTCTTGTAGAATCAAATGAATGCTTCTACTCTCTAAACATCATCTTTCTTCACTGTTCCTGAAGCAGGCGGTTTAACTAATGGAAGAGCGCTGTTATTCTTCTGTATGGTTCTAGTTGCAGGTGCCAGCTCCTTCTAATTTTCCAGCTAGAACTGAGAAGAGTTACAATGTTGAAGCGAAGGTGCAATTCTTCCTTTTCCAATTAAGTCCCTGAAAAACGAGCAGTGATCATCCCTGTGGAAACATGCAGGTGCTTCGTGCCTGTTTTGAGAGAAGCATTTTTTTGACCAAGTAAAAGTTCTTATCTATTCATCAGTAGCATTACCCTCTCAGTGTTTTCAGTTGTTGGGGAATATAATTTCATCTTTCTTTTTTGTCTGATAATATGAGAATGTGAGATGGTACAGTCTGTGATATTTTGGTTAGCTGAATCACTTGGTGATTCTTGGTTGTTCTGTGCTAATGAGATCCTTTCCATAACCACCTGTGTAACAGAATGAATCAGAGCAAAACTCACCTTGTCTAGATGTAGAGACTGATAATATTTATTTAAGATCCATGTAAATGTACATGTATGTGGATAGTACACCTCAAAGTCATTACTTAGAATTTTCTGTCTTTAGCAAATAATTGTTGAACATCAATATAGTGTTTGTACCAAAGCCAAATCTACGGCCAGTTTAATACTGGCAAGCAGAATTTAACTAAATATGTGCCATCTTTACAGACTTTTCTACAAATGCATACTTGCTGTAAGAGTGACAAAAGTCAAGTAGAAAATCTTACTGCAGTTCCTCTTATTCAAATGGGCAAGAAATGATCTAAGATGATACCTACCACATAGTTAATATTGATTGTCTTGTCTATGCAAGGAAAAAGCTGCTCTGAGCTACTGACGTGTATCCAACATTTTCCACCAGAAAAGGACCAGGTGTATTCTTTCTGGTCTTCAACTGGGGAAAATGCAAGTTCAAAGTACGGACTGTGGAATCCTCAGAAAATGCATCCTGTAACTTGATAGACATCACTGGTTAGAATTGCAGAGGGTTAGAATTTCAAACTGTAACTTCTCACTTAGCAGAATATATCTGATCTGATTTATTTAGTTTCTCATGGGGGAAAGCATTCAAAATTTTGACATTCCAAGTGAACTCTATCATCAGCCATGCAAAATTCTTACCTACCAAAAATAAGGTGTGTGCATCCATCAATATATGCCCATCCCTGAGACAGACATGCAAAGACAAGTAACTGTAGATTTCCCTACCATGTGGCAGCAGGGCATTAAAAGCATTCCAGATGGAATATACTTGCATACCTGAAAGCCTTCTGAAAACTAACATGGTGGACTATACTTAGCTGCAGTTTTTTAGAGATGAAGAAGGGGAAGAAAGCATCTAACCAGACTGCCAGGTGAGGTGAAAGATTTGCTCTTGGCTTTTCCCTGAAGAATGGAAAGTGCCTCTACGTGCCTTCGCTGCATGCCTATTGTAAACAGCAGGGTACTCTCAAGATGTAATTACTGTTTGGGTTAGAGGTGCCCTTCAGGAAAGAGTACTTGGAAATTGCAGTCCTCAGCACCACAACAAAATTTTAGTAGGTACACCAGAGAGCTGTGTATTACCATATGCCTTTTGCTGTTAGAGCCTAAAGTAATTTCACTTCTTCAGGCATCTTCTCAAGGGCTGACTGATAAAATAATTCCACCTTACAGAGTCATGAATTGGTCTGGGATATAGACCATTTGCCCAGAATGTTTTGCTCACAATGGCTTCTGCCTTCCTTCACTAAACCTTATACGACCTCAGCAGAAGTACCTCTTCATTTATTGGAGGCATCTTTTTTATATGGACACAGCTTTCCCACCTTGTTTCCATGGTTGAAAATTCAGAAGACTGTCAGTGTGTCTACAGTATCTTATCCAAGGTAATTGAGTGTAAAAGAATGCAGTTAGGGTCCACTTATTTGGAGAGCAAGCAGCAACTGATTGTTCTGTGTCCAAAGAGTTGACATTTATAGAGCTGTCAACTGGAGCGTCACAGGCATTTTACTTCTGTGTTACGTACTGTGAGAATTGTCGAGGAATGATGTTACATTGGGATAATTGTTCTTCAATTTCTGCTTAATTAGGAACATTGAAGACAAATAATTATAACTCCTTGGAATTGTGTGTAGTATGAATGCATGTAGAGACAAGCATTCGAAGAAAACAATTATATATCTGCAGCTTCCTTTCTCTCTTAAGTTCTTTCAACTCTTCGGACTGTTTTCTCTATGGTCTGACCCTTTATTAGCAGCATTAGAGACTGGAAAGCCTCTTTTTGTGGAAGAAATTACCCTATTTGTTATTCCTACTGTGTTTCTTTGATTAGTAGCCACGCTCTAGAAGCAGGGAGCAAACACATTGTTTGACTATTATTAGATCTGAAGTCACTAGTGCTTTCTGGTAATTTCATAATTCTAAATACCAATCTGTATTTGAATGTTCGGAATTTAAGCATGTTGTTAAATAGATTTAGCACTACTTTAAGATGAGAAAGTAATAATTTGGTATTTCTAAACAGAAGTCACATACTTCTATGGTTGTAATTAAAAAATAAATCATAAGAGACTTCACTGTTTGTTTTTCTGAGGCATTTTTGTGATCGAGACTTTCTTCATAAACAAATAGACACAGATGTAGGTTAAGTATCAGACTTATTGAAAACTTTGTAGACTGGGAGCAAGTGAGCTTTCTAAGTAAGTGGCAGATCCTTCTCTTTGGCAATGTAAGATGCTGAATAGGGTTTAGTCTGCAAGTAAGCCAACCGATCAGGCATTTGAGCTAGGTGTTTAAACTCTCATGTAACCTATGTAAATCCCAGGCAAAATTCAGTTGCCCATGTGTGAACTTGAAATGTCATTTCAGATGCCTTTGTAGATATGATGTGGCTCTGTTAGGACATTACCACCCTTCTGGATTGGCATTTGTAAACCAGATGGGACACACTGAAGCAGTTGTAATGGTAGTCTGTATATTATGTGTTCATGTTTAAGCTGATTAATTGGGTCCCTAGTCAGTAAAGACAGTGGATCCTAGAGTGCTCCGGTCACTCCATTTGAGTCATAAAGAAGCTCCTTTAGAATCCAGAATATTAAAGAAGAGCTTTAAAGAAGAATCCAGTAGGCTACTGATGAGCAAGAATGGGAGTTTAGCTATGTGCACATATATATATATATATATTTATCTATCTACGTATTGGCATCTAAATGTGGGTATCTGAAGCTTGAACTGTGTTGTCTTGGAAAACTCTTGAGAATTCTGTTTGAGTTTATTTCCTGTGCCTTATGCAGCCACTAATTGAACTAAGCTTGCTAACTTTTTTAATTTACTTACTATCAAACGTAGGGTAATAGTAATATATTGTTTTTCCAACTGCAGAGTTTAGGATAGCAAAAAAAGTTTCTTTGCTCTTGACTCTTCCCTGGATTATTGGTTAAAACTGCCCTTCAATAAACCACTTGGATGCTGTTCATCAAGCGTGAGAGGGGTATTTTTCTCTTTCTCTTGGCTTTGGCATATTCCCCCAAAAATCTAACTTTCCAGACTGCAGTGTTAATAAAAAGTTCACAAGCTTGTTTCTCTTTTTGATAGGATTTAACACATTTTTTTCCTTACTGGTTTTGGGTTTGCTAAACAGATCTATCTTGCTTCAAACTACTTCTAAGCAAATGAACAAATTTCAAATTATTACAATACATGTGATTCAAGTATTAAATGCTAACTGCTAGGTATTGAATGATAGTTTCATTTGGAGCGTGATTTAAATGTTTGTGATCTAGTAACAGGTTCTTGCTGTTGTCTTCATGATTAGTATTTTTAAATTTTTCTAATTTTTTTTTTTTTTTTAAGTTTTTATGAAGCAAATTACTCACAGATAGATGTCTGAGCAATGCCATGACTTAAGCTTGTGTTTGCTTCCTCTTGTATAACATTTTCTCATTCTGCTTTTTGTAGACTTCTGTTTGGAACTTTCACTATTACTTTGTCTTTGTATTCCTACAGAAATAGCTTGCTAATGTAATCCGGTAGATTTTGTCTTGTTTATTTCAGGAAAGCTAAAGTATGTTTTGCTTATGAACTGCAGTTGAATTCCCACCTGATCAAATTTGACTAAAGTACTAGAATAACAGTACTTTTTACTGATGTGTTTCTTTTCATTGTCCAATCTTGTCTCCATTCTAATTGAATAGCACATGTGCACATGTACCTTGTTGATTTGGCAAATTAAAAGAAAATAGCTTTTTTTTTTTACAGCAATTTGATTTAAATGGCATTACTATCTCAAAGATAAAACTGTAGTTTGCTCTTGATCAGAATTTTCACAGTAGCATACTTCTTTCAGTCTCTGGTTGCCGCTCCATTGATAGTTTAAATCAAGTATGATAAATGCTGACTCCTTGCTTAGCAGTCCATTCACATAAAGTTTTACATGAAAATATAGTGTATTTTAAACTGCTGATAACAGTGACAAAGGTTCCGATTCTGATGTAATCAAACAATTTGGAGTTTGACTCTATTTGAAATGTCAATGTAACCTTGCAGTACTATACTTTATTACTGACTGTATGATAGTGCTGTCCAATGAAGTCTGCAATCATTGAAATGCCCGACTGATGTCAACAGGAGTTCAGGGCTTGGTGGCATCTGTCAATGTACTGAATTACTGGTTTCAAATGGCAGAGCTGATTGAATCAGGAAATGCAATTGATTGAAAGACTGTGTACTCCAGAGAGATAAATTGGTGATGTTATAACAGGTTTTAAGTAAATAAGGTCAAAGTTAGGAGAAGTAAAAATTTTCATCACAGCTGCTGAAGGAAAATACAAATACTGATAAAGTAGATCCATACCAAAACAAATACAAAAAGGTTTAAGACTGAAGAATACATCCCATACTTAGATAATAAGAGAATATATTCTGCAAGATACTGTTGAATTAAATTTTAGCTGTTTTGATTGCCTGCATTTTCTACCCTTTGCTGTGTGCAAATTACAGATGAGGCTGATCAGATTCTCCACCACGTTGCGGCACTGAAACTTGTGCAGTTTGTGGGCCTGAGGAATACACCTTATATTCAAAGCCAAGGATTTATTTTTAGTCTAAATGAATTTTTAATGGTCTAGTCAAATTATTCTCAGTAGCTCTAACGCATGTCTCTGCTCACATCCAATGCCTCTACTTTTCTATGCTGCATTTTATTTAGGGTCATACTGCTATTTGCTAGTTGTCGAAATGTATGTAACAGTAAACTTTGTGCCACAAACTTGTACAAGACTAAGCAAAATCTAAGACTAGTGGGGTGGTAATTATTCTGTTACTAGACAAATCCTGTTGCAGCTAAATAAGCCAGAACAGAGCTCCAGGCAGGCAAACCAAGTCTCTATAAAGCCTGACAAATCTGGAAGCATGTGGTGTTAGCTTAAGACAAAGGCTGTGGCCTGTTACTAGCAAAAATATCTGGGCTACAAGACCACATGTTCTGAGCAAGATTTTAAAGGACATGACAGACAAATACTGAACATGGTGAGCTTTTTCAGTGTCCCAAAAATATTTGGTTGTGCAACAAGAGACTCCTAATTTCTTCTTTGTTGGGTGCTGTTAAGACAATTACTGGAAGGCTTTATTCAGTCCACTTTTGAAAAGTGGTGGTTTTAAAATTTTTTCTTCTTGTTGTGTGGCGTTTGGATGTAGGTAAGTGTAAGGATTTTCTGTTTATTTATCTTTTAGTATTTGTAGTTTTCTTTTTTGGGGGTTAGCACTGCTCTTTGTTACCTAGTGTAGAGTGATGCTTTGGCAGCAGCAAACAAATACTGCAATAATTCTTAGAAACAGTGCATGCAGAGCAACAGGTTTCAGGAGTAATACAACAATTTTGTTTGGATTTATTTGAAGGAAATAAATGATAAGTTAACTAAGTTATATTTTCCTTTATGTTTCTAAAATACTGCAGATGTATGTACAGAATCATATTGCATGAAACTAGGGAAATAACAGGTTTCAGGGAGGAGAAGTGTCATAAGAATAGTTCTGACAGGCACTACAAAGATGAAGAATCCACTGTGACAGTTAAAGCCCCAAATTGTTACAGATTTAGCAGCTTTCCAAGTGGGCTGTTTAGAGAATAACAGAGGATTGTTTCTTACTTATAACTAAAGAAGCCCCAACTCTAAAAGATCTTTCTCAAGGGAACATATTTTATTTAAGACAGAATGGTCAAGGTTATGGTCCTGTTACCTAAATTCCTATTTAACTGAATTCTTTTAAAATTGACTGCTAGTAATGTAGTGCCAGTACATTTCTGAAAGAAAACACACCATAGACATATTCTTTTTTAATATGCATAAGTTTTTTATTGTTACACATTAGGTGATGGTGTAATTGATCTCGCTGTAAAGAATATGGAGAAAGGACTTGAAGAGGCTTTCATTGCCTTGCAGTTTCTAGCCTTATATGTGGATTATTATTAGCTTTATTAATAAAATTTTATTAATTTTTTCTGTTATGCACTTTGCTAGCATAAAATGAAAAGGTGGACTTACAGCAAGAAAAAAAATAGCAAGGAAACTTTACTTCAACAAATCTTAATACAGCCAAATATGTTTTGAGCCTTGAAAGCATTTTCTAAAAAAAAGAAGCTTCTAAACATCGAATTTAATACTATTTTGTAATATTTAGGATTTTGGCTACTTAACATACTGTTTTCTAAATGGTTTGAGCATTTGCAACCTTTTTTTATTTTTGAAGTCCATACGTAGGCCCATCAGAGCATTCTTGCCTGCTACTTGAGCCTTTCAAACAACTTTCATGGGTTTGTGAAACAGGATTTTGCTTCTTAAAGCCATGTTGCATTTATTAATACTCTTCATTTATAATGTTGCCTTTGTTATGTTACTTATTAATTTTATTCTCTATTATAGTTTTAATATATTTGCACTGTAGAAGAGTCAAACTTACCTTTCTGTAGTTGTCCAGATCTTCCCAAAAATGTCCTTGTAAATATCAGTATAATTTCTGTCATCTTCCTTTTCTTGGATGTCATCATGCTTTTGAGTAAGAACTTAAATGCAGTAGCAAGTACTAAAGTTATTTTATTCTCAATTTTTTTCAAAACTTCTGGGTGAATACTTTTGTCACTTCTCAATGTTGGCTTCATTTTGTAAGTTCTTCTGCCAACCCCTGAACCTGTTTGTGTCTCTGTTATACTTTGGGAACTCCTTTCGCACACCAGTAGAACATTTGATGAAGTGTTGCTGTGGCCTTGGTTTTCCTTGGGTACTCCTTTTCACAGTGATCTTTTACTGACCCTAGAAATTCTCTGGTTGTCTTCAAGTCACCATCCCTGGAGGTATTTAAAAGATGTGTAGACATGGCACTTAGGGATGTGGTTTAGTGGTGGAATTGGCAGTGTTAGGTTAACCGTTGGGCTTGATGGTCTTAAAGGTCTTTTCCAACCCAAATGATTCTATGATTCTATGATTCTTTTGTGTAAACAATGTCAATTTAAAAAAAAAAAGAGAGGGGGGGAAAAAAGGAAATAATGGTTGTTGTCATCCTAGCCAGTATTTATGATTAATAGTAATTTGCCATTGTTCTAAAGGCTTGTGAATCTGGACAGTGAATTCCTGCTGTTCCTGGTTGTGGGTTTTCCAGATAAATCTCTTAATTCTTTGGAAGAGAGACTATTCACTAGTTAACCAGAGATGCAGGCGTCATGGTTGACCTGATGCTTGCTTTTGAACTGAAATATGTTCCCCATAAAATATCATCTGACACTCAGTATATTGAAAGAGGGAAGATTTTTAAAATGAAGGAGAGGAAGCCCATTCTGTTGTTCAGGGTCAGTTTAGTTTAATCAGCATTTTGTCTTCTAATATGTTTTCTGCGGTTCACACAGACTTTATGATTTCTGTTATGTCATTAACATTTTTTATATATGTGTAGATAAATGCATATTTACGTTGATTTTTATATGTTGAGAATTAGGCTTATCAAGGTATTTACTATGTGCTAAAGTTAATTTCCTAAAGGAACTTGCTATTTGTATAAAATGACAAAATTCAATGGAGTGAGAAAATACTTAATTTTTATGGAAATTTGTGAACTAGTGTTTGGTGTCTATGGCTCATGTGGCTGGTAAGAAATTTAAGTATCTTAATTATTAGACTTTACATCATGTCTAATTATCAATCTACTGTAGTCTTATTAGTAGTTCATTATGTCTTTTTGACTGTGGTGCACATTGCAATCTAAGAAATAAAATAATATTTCCTCTGTTATAGGTAGCTTGCATGCAGCTCATCAATGCTCTTGTTACATCTCCTGATGATTTGGATTTTAGGCTTCACATCAGGAATGAATTTATGCGCAGTGGATTGAAAGAGATATTGCCAGTAAGCATCTTTTAGTCTCTCTTTGCATTACTATTTAAATTATTGGACTATTTGAGCTTGAGAGGGGGAATGGGAGAACAAGTTCTAATAAGTTATTTTCCAAGGCCTTTTATTAAATCTGGGCATGAGCAGTTAGAAACATGAATCAGTCTTAAAATAAGAATGAAAAGGTGAAGTGTGCTCTCTGAACTTTATGCTGATTCCTCAGCATTTTAAGACTCTGATTTAGAACATATGACAGACTCTTGTCCACATGCTTGCTAAGCCAGGCTGAAGCCATGTTTACCTTTTGAATATTTAAATTAACTCGTTCTTGTAATTTTAAACTTTAAAATAACATAGACTTATGGAAGTTACTAAAAAGATAAGGTTTATTTACATAGGGAAACGCTAATTTTGTAAGCCTTTCTACTGTTTCTTCTTTGCAGCAATTGAAATGTATAAAGAATGAAGCACTAGATATTCAGCTGAAAGTGTTCAATGAGCATAAGGAAGAAGACATGATCGAGTTCTCTCATCGTTTAGAAGATATTAGATCTGAACTAGAATATCCTTTTGATATCAGCAAGAGAAACATGAACAAAATAAAGTCTATAATGGACATTTTTCTCGTATAACTTCTGTTCAAAAAAAGTTATCAGTCAACATTTGACTGAAATATTTTTTTCCTTGCTATTACTCTCCTTAACTCTTTTACTGAAGTAAATGATGTTTACAACATGGTGTGGAATACAGTTAAGGACACTAGCGCTGAAGGATATTTTCTTTCCATTCTACAACACCTTTTGCTAATAAGAAATGATTATTTTATACGGTATGTTTAATGCTATGTTAAATGTTAATTATGGATTTTGTTGTCATTTAGTCATTAATACAATATTTCTTCCATAAATATAATGATAAATACAGTTTAGTATTTTTTCTGTATGGATTGCAATTTGTAAGTATTCCTTTGTGAACTCATGTTCAAAAGTATCAGCTTCAACTTTTGGTTGGGAATTGCCTATTCTCAAGAAACATTATAGATCAGTGTGAACATGGTAGTGATTCTTGGAAAATTTGTCAGATAAATTTCTGGGAAATAGTTAAGAAAATCTTAGATGTTTGAAGCTGCCAAATCCTTTCTAAAACCTGCATGTGTTGTTTTTGAGGAATTCACGGCTCGCATGTTCTGGGCAACTGACTCTGCTATCATACCACTCGGCATTGTAGAACAATGTGCAGTTCATTACTCTTACTGAAGCAGGGCTGCAATGCATCCATAGTTACAAAAGTCAAAAAACCAGAAGGGATCAAGCTGAAGGAGGAGCCTTCTCTTTAATTGGAGGAAGCAGGAGGGAGTTCTTCCTTCCTGTACTTACACAGGGGGAGAGATGAGGAGTTTGTAAAACAATAGTGGTTTATCTTTAGGTCTGCTGCTTTTTCAGGCTTTGTGTAAACTGTTCTTGTCTAATAAACTGGCAGATATATTTATCCTTTGAGACTTTGGAGTTTGCACCTATAATTCTATGGAAATAAGTCAGCCCAAATCCTTTGACCTTATTGTGTTCATGGATAGGGTTTTAAGTATAAGCTAATAAATAAATATGCTGTAAAAGAACTCATCTCTGTCTTTAGTCCACAGTATTTCAAATTAATTGAAGAGTGTGTGTCCCAGATAGTGTTACATCGAAGTGGAACAGACCCAGATTTCACGTATCGTAAAAGATTAGATATAAATTTCAGCCACCTAGTAGGTAAGTACTATGCTTGGAAATGATCATAGTATCATAATTCTTCACATGTTCAAAAAAACAGGTTAAAGTTGTACATGTGATGAAGAATCTTGTGTTCCCTGTATATGCACAAGTGTGTTTTTGTTTATTTTTTCAAGATATTTGTGTAGATAAAGCAAGATTAGAAGAATGTGAAGAGAGGGCTTCTGAACTTTCCAGAAAAGTAAGTAATTTTTAAGTTATGTGATTGTAAGATGGACACAGGGGATTATGTAATAGCTTCATGAATAGTATAAGTGAAAGTGGCATGTTTTTTAACTACAAACTACTATTAGTTCTTATGTTTAAGTAGTAATTTGGATGTTTCTTGTGGACTGGGAAACAGAGAAAAGTGGTATAAATTATAAAGCAGAGTGGTATAAATTATAAATCTTTCTACTATTTATTTTAAGGTTTCATTTATAAATCTCCCAAAGATCAAGTGAATGCTTTATTTGAACAGCTATCAGTTTCTTCAAGAAACTAAACAGTGGGAGAATAAGAATCGACTCATTTGTATCTACAGACTCTGTATTACTGTACATCAAGTTTTCAAGCTTCTCAGTCTAATTTCAACTTAAAATTCATTAGGTACTTATGTAATTTCATATAGTAAAGACTTGTAGTGGTAATAGAGATAGTACTTCCACTGAGTGAATACATGGAAGTTAGAATAGCAGATATGTTGTATTTGCCCTTAGTGGTGTTAACATGGGAGTTTTAAGAAACACAAAAGGAAAAATCAGAATCTAGGGAAACTATGTAGAATGACTGGTATCAACAATTTTCTTTTTTTTAATGTTATTTGCTTTTTTCTTAGTTTGAAAAAGATTTTGTAGTTCATCAGGAGACACAGGCCCTACTGCAAAAAAAAGAAGAAAGAATCAATGAACTTGAAGCAGAATTACAAGCTTTTAAATCACAGGTATATAACAGTTTAAATGAATGTATGAGGTATTGTGTTTGAAGTGGTGACTTTGCAATCTTTTGCAGATTCTGATAGTGCAGTTGAGGGTGTTTTTTTTTTTTTTTCCCAAAGAATCCTGTTATCGATTATTCTTGACTGTTAGTTTCCTTTATTTCTGTTCTTTACAAAGAATTGTAGTGTGACATTAATTAGCTCTTTCAGTTCCCAGATGATCCTTTTTGTGTCTGATCTCTGTTAATTAAACTAGTTTCTTATGTTTCATTTGGGTTTTGCTTTCAGTGTCATATATTTCTAAAGTAATTATCCACATAGGGTAATAAGTCCTATGCTTTTAGATTAGCATTCATTGCTGTGATCTTTATCCCTACACAGGAAATTATGCATTACGCAGTTGGCTTTGCTGAAGCCTTACCATGTATATCCAGCAGTGAAAGAAATAACCTGGATAAGAATATTTCCTGATAATTTTTCAATTTCCAAGCATAGATAGATATTTTAAAATGTGATGGAGAGGAGTAGTTGAGTTTACTTGTGACTGCTTCGTCTCTAAAATCTGTTTAAGAAGACTCTATGACCAAGTGATTTTTCCTGTATCTTATTTTCTGGGATAAGAAGCACAATCTAAAAATGGCTAACGAAAGACAGCACTGGGGAGACATGCATATAGGAAGGTGATAAAATACGTGTTTTGATCATAGAGTTTTTTTACCTTTGAGCTTGTTTAATTTTCTTAGTGATGAAAATTAGTTTAGCTCTGCTTTGGTCTGTTTAAAAATGTTGTTCTAATTCAGGTTTCTTGTCAGAATTAACTGTTAATATCACAGTCAAACAGGCTTTAAAAAAACACAATAATAAAAATTCTTGCTTTCTAGAAACGGAATTTTAGTGAGAGCTGTATATCATCCATTAAGAAAGTATTTTTATGTGTGTATCTTGAAAACATACTTAAATACTTACTTTTCTGAGTGAAATAGGTTTTCTCTCCTATATTTTACTTTTTCTCTTGTTCATTGTATTGAATACAGCTTCTTTTTTATATGCAGACAGTGAGAACAACATATGATTATACTCACAAATTCATAGAACGATAGAATAGTTTGGATTGGAAGGGACCTTTAAAGGTCATCTAGACTAACCTCCCTGCAAGGAGCAGGGACATCTTCAACTAGATCAGGTCGCTCAGAGCCGCATCCAACCTGACCTTGAATGTTCCCAGGGATGGAGCATCTACCACCTCTCTGGGCAACCTGTGCCAGTGTTTCACCACCCTCATTGTGAACAATTTCTTCCTTCTATGTAGTCTAAATCTACCCTCTTGTAATTCAAAACCATTACCCCTTGTCCTATTGCAACAGGCCCTGCTAAAAAGTCTGTCCCCATCTTTCTTATAAGCCCCCTTGAAGCACTGGAAGGCTGCAAGAAGGTCTCCCCGGAGCCTTTTCTTCTCCAGGCTGAACGCCACCAACTCTCTCAGCCTGTCCTCACAGGAGAGGTGTTCCATCCCTCAGACCATTTTTGTGGCCCTCCTCTGGACCCAATCCAACAGGTCCATGTCTTTCCTGTGCTGAGGGCTCCAGAGCTGGATGCAGGACTCCAGGTGGGGTCTCCCCAGAGCAGAGTAGAGGGGCAGAATCACCTCCCTCTACCTGCTGGCCAGCTTCTTTGGATGCAACCCAGGAGGTGGTTGGCCTTCTGGGCTGCGAGCACACATTGCCAACTCATGTCCAGCTTTTCATCCACCAGTACCCCAAGTCCTCCTTGGCAGGGCTGTTCTCAATCCCTTCATCCCCCAGCGTGTACTGATACCGGGGGTTACCCTGACCCAGTTGCAGGACCCTGCACTTGTCCTTGCTGAACCTCATATGAGGTTCACATGGGCTCATTCCTCAAGCTGGTCCAGGTCCCTCTGGATGGCATCCTGTCCCTCAGGTGTGTCAACTGCATTTCAATCAATTTATCATACCATGAATTATTCCACTGTTAAAGTTACTTGAAATGTTTTGTAAATATCAAGTAATTGATTACTGCAACCTAGTACTCTTAGTCTTAAATCCATCTGAAGAGGATTCTTTGGTTTCTCCATGGCATCAGTTGCTACTTAGCATGGCTACTTCAGCCTGGTATGACTATCTTTCTCGTGATCTCATTCCTTTACTCTTCCATTGTATTTCATATTTGTTGATGTATTTCTTTTGTCATTAGTGCCTAGCTGTTCAGTGCATATTTGTCAGTTTAAACAACGCATATGTTCAGAAATTCAAAACAATACTGCTGTGCATTCATTTGCATTTATTGACATTCAGCTGTTTACTTTAAAAAAAATTCAATCCTTTGCTTACTGTATTCCTTTCCATTTTTAAAAAATAAAATGGACTGTTGCAGCTCATAATTATCAGTTGAAAAGTTGATTAACAGTATGACCAGTATTAATCTATGTCACTATTAGATAAATATTAGTTATTTATTCTTTTGGGTTTTTTGTCATGTATGTATTTATTGATGTTTGAAGGCCTATGATAGAAGTTGTTTAAATAGTAGAAAATATGTCCTTGGTCAGCTGTCCTGGCTGTGTCCCCTCCCAGCTTCCCGTGCACTCCCAGCCTTCTTGCTAGCAGGTCAGCAGGAGAAGCTGGACTGTCCTTGACTACTTAGCAACAACTCAAAACATCAGCATGTTACCAACATTTTCTCATCCCAAATTCAAAACATAGCCTCACACTAGCTTCTGTGAGGAAAATTAACTCTACCCTCACTGAAACCCGGACAACTGGAAAATATCTGTTTTTCATCAGAATTACTAATCTTGTCATATTGTGCTGTTATGTCCTCGGAATATTTCTCTGTAATCTGTAGGATAAGAAAGAATGGTAGAGACTAGGATGTTATTTTTTTAATTTGAGTTAAACTGTGGTAGTCTAGATAAATATCTCGAAGAAATTCTATCAGACACTTCTTAGGTCATGTTCAGTGAAATATGACAAACAGGATATAGCATTTCAGTTTTTCATTTTTGGTGTGCACTCCCTGGTCTGAACGTTTGCTTCAAATATTGAGACTTCCAATTATGAAATCAAAAGCATATTGGCCTCACTGTAATTCATATTTGATTGTCCTACCTAAGAAAAAGGTCACTAACTTGAACCTGGCTTGCTGTATTTAAACTATTAACTATGATTGTTATGTCGTTTTATTGATAAGAAATATGAAACTGAGTATTTTCTTTATCAGTATGGCTCCTTGCCACCTGATTTTCTACCATCAAGACGTGGAGATGCATCTGTTGTTCCACTGCTAGGTGCAGGACCACATCAACTGCCTCCTCCTCCTCCACCGCTGCCTTCTAATGGAGCCATTCCACCACCACCGCCTCCCCCGCCTCCTCCACCACTTTTGAATGGCTTGGGAATTTCTTTGGCTTTTGGTGGTGCTCCTCCACCGCCACCTCTGCCAGGCCTGCCTGGAGCCCAGTGTTCTCCACCTTCATGTACTTTGCCATTTGGAATGAAGCCTAAAAAAGAATTCAGACCTGAGATCACCATGAAAAGACTCAACTGGTCCAAGGTAGTTCTGATTAATGGCAAAAACTTGATGTAAAAGCTTACATAGAGCTTAGGATAAATAGTAGATTGTCAGGAGTAAGACTACTGATGACTACTAGAGCAATTGATACATTAGTTAAATTATGTAAGGTATGAATACTTTTACCCTTTAGTTTTCTTTGTTTTTGGAAAACTGCATTTCACGGACTCATGAATCATCTGGGCAAGTATCTGTTGACTTTCTGAGATACCTGTAAAATCATTTTTGCTCTAGAAAAATACAGCCTCGATACCAGCATGCTTCCTGGGTCCTACTGTGCCTTGTCTTTTAGCAAACTGTTTACACTGGATCAGTCACTGTGCTGTACTGATAGCTGTACAGTTTCAAACAAGTGTCTTGCATCTATCTAGTCTGGACCGTGGGAAGAAGCATTGTGTGTCTCTCCATTTATCCTTAGTGTGAATGTACTTTTGTAAATGTAATGGTTGAAAAAATATAGAGTCAGCTTATTTTTTTGCTTCCCCATTGTGACAGGATCAAGTATAACAGGACTATCAATCTACTGAGTTTTGGAAACTGTAATTATTCAGACCAAAATAAGTCAGTAAAAAGATTTTTGAAGCAATCAGAGCTACCATCTGAAAAGTAAGGTACTTAATATCTAGTGAAACCAGCTGTGTTCAGAGGCTATTTAAAGTTTACCCAAGTTTTAAATCTAGACCAAAGATGCCTAGATATCTACGCCAATGCACACAGCACGGGCAACAAACAGGAGGAGCTGGAAGCCATTGTGCAGCAGGAAAACTATGATATAGTTGCCATCACAGAAACATGATGATATGAGCCACACAACTGGAGTGCTGCAATGGATGGCTATAAACTCTTCAGAAAGGATAGGCAAGGAAGGAGAGGTGGTGGGGTAGCCCTGTATGTTAGGGAGTGTTTTGACTGTCTAGAGCTTAATGATGGTGACGATAGCATTGAGTGTTTATGGATACAAATCACAGGGAAGGCCAACAAGGCAGATGTCAGGGTGGGAGTCTGTAATAGAGCACCCGACCAGGATGGAGAGGCAGATGAAATTTCTATAAGCAGCTGGGAGAACTCTCACAATCGCTCGCCCTTGTTCTCGTGGGGACTGCAACTTGCCAGAAATACAACACAGCAGAGAGGAAACAGTTCGGGAGATTCCTATAACTTCCCGACACAGCTGGTGAGTGAGCCAGCTAGGGAAGGCGTCACGCTGGACTTGTTGTTTGTGAACAGGGAAGGACTTGTGGG
>NW_010544659.1:0-1354 GCF_000687285.1 Phaethon lepturus
CTTGGGGAAGAGTGGCTGGAAAGCTGCCTCAGTGGAAAAGGACCTGGCAGTGCTGGTTGACCGCCAGCTGAACATGAGACAGCAGTGTGCCCTGGTGGCCTAGAAGGCCAACAGCGTCCTGGCCTGTATCAGAAATAGTGTGGCCAGCAGGAGTAGGGAAGTGATTGTGTCCCTGTACTTGGCACTGGTGAGGCCGCACCTCAAATACCGCGTTCACTTTTGTGCCCCTCGCTACAAGAAGGACATTGAGTTGCTGGAGCGTGTCCAAAGAAGGGCAACGAAGCTGGTGAGGGGTCTGGAAAACATGTCTTATGGGGAGCGGCTGAGGGAACTGGGGTTGTTCAGTCTGGAGAAGAGGAGGCTGAGGGGGAAACCTTACCACTCTCTACAACTCCTTGCAAGTGGGTGGGTCTCTTCTCCCAAGTAACTAGCGATAGGATGGGAGGAAATGGCCTCAAGTTGCGCCAGGGTGGTGTAGACTAGATATTAGGAAAAATTTCTTTACGGGGAGAGTGGTCAGGCATTGGAACAGGCTGCCCAGGGAGGTGGTGGGGTCACCATCACTGGAAGCATTCGAGAAACGTGTAGACGTGGCACTTCAGGATATGGTTTAGTGGGCATGGTGGTGTTGGGTTGATGGTTGGACTTGATGAACTTAGAGGTCTTTTCCAACCTTAATGATTCTATGATCCGATAAGTAGGGTGCAACCCCATGCTTCTAACTGTCTGCTTAAGCAGCAGCAATGACTTTGCACATGGACCATAGATCCAAATGCTGACCCCTGATAGTAGGTGCTTGGTTTTGGCTGGAAAGGGAACAAAAGGTGTCAGGGAAGGGACAGATCTGACACGTTCCGACACAGAAGCAAGACAGGGTGCACACCGCTGCATGTGCAGCACGTAAAATCTTAAGCAGTTTGTCTCGGGACGCTGCTGCCCCTCCCTCGGCTGCAGGGGCAGGACTGCAAACCCTCGCGGCATGGAGTGGAGTTTAACGCAACACTTCGTACCCTAGCATAGTCCGGAAGGCTGCTCCCTGTCCCTGCCTTGTCATTGGCCTGCCGGGATTTGTTAGCCTGTTAAATCTCCTGTTGATAGGCCGCCGCCAGCCGCTGATTATAGGGGGCTGCGATGTGGGGGAAGAGCGAAGCTGAGGGAACAGGTTCCCTTGCCCGCACTCTGGTGTGTGCTGGGGGTGAGGCAAACTGGCTCTGGCCACCCCGAGAGGTCAGCCCTGTGTGGGGTTGGGGATGCTCTGGGCCTCGCTTCCCTGAGGAGTTAGCAGAGTATGCACGGTGGGGAAGGGCACTAGCTGTGAAAGTGAGGAGTACAAGTTTACCTTTGCTGGAAAACG
>NW_010544659.1:1365-6057 GCF_000687285.1 Phaethon lepturus
TTCTGTTTGTGCCCCCCCCCCCCGCCCCCCCCCCCCCCCCCCCCGGTGGATTGTATCGTGGCCTCGGTAGGATGCTGGGGGTGCTGGACTGCTAGGAGGGTGTGCTGTCACCCTGGCCACTTTTTTGGAATGGGGCCTGCCTGGCAACGTCTGCCTTGAAGGCTCAGAGGGCACACTGCCTTTCTTGGGAAAGTCCATCTCTGGGGACAGATAGAAGCGTTCGAGCTCCTGCCACACACATTCACTGGGCCAGCCTCTCGCATCCCTCACTTGATTGTCTTTCCCCTCCCGTGCCCCTGGCCAGCACTATCTGTAATTGCCTTTCAGTAATGGTCAGCACATGCTCCTGAGGGAAGTGCAAGATTGGGGTGTCACCTTGCACATAGTGCAGGGCAGGCTGGGGCAAGACAGCAGCATGGCCCTGTGGTATGAGGAGACCGGATGGTGAGGCATGGGGGATGCCCCTCCCTCTCTCCTTTGCTCACAGTCTAGCCTGGCTACCCCAGAGGTAGAGTTGCTGAGCAACTGTGGTGGGGTGTAATGACGTGCGGAAAACAGACTCCACAATCTGTAAGATTGTAAAGTAGGTATGTTTATTCAGCGCTGGGCAGCACGGGGGGGTAGTCCCACCAAAAACCGTGCGCGCCCCACGTGGCACTTACTTCAAATATATACAGCAAAGTGTTGTATATACATAAAGTTTAGCAATATCTCTATACATATGCATGATCTGTCCCCGCTTCGTATTAAAATGAGTTCTCTTCCCATCTGTGCTTGCGTGTTGTCTCCTGGTGGTGGTCGTCGGGGGTCGTGGGGATGAAGGCCGGTGGTTCCTCTTCGTCACTGCTAGTAACCTTTTGCCTTTGCGCAGGCTCCGTTGTTTTTTGGCTTCTATCCAAACCGCAGGGTCAGTTTGAGCTAGTTTCTTGAGGGAAGTTCTTAATTCTTATCAGGGACCGTCCTTGTGAGGAGCCACAAATCTTCTTGCTCTTTTCAGTTTATCAGGACTTGTCTTTGGGAGGAACTACAGTTCTCCTGTTTTAACTACTTTACACAATAGCTAACAAGATTTCAAGCCTTATCTACTAATTAACTGCTAAGACTCCCTTAACCCCTTCTCTCAGTAATGTATACTGTATGTATATGAGTGGCTGACAGGGGATCTGCTCGGGCCTGTTTAGGCCAGTCCTCTCCTGCTCCAGCCTAGTCTGTGATTGACAGCTCAGCACTTGTTTACCACAGTGCTGCTGCTCAGGCTCAATGGGACTGCTGATCTAGCAGGAAGGAAGTGAAGGAGGGATGAAAAAAACTTATGTGCAAGGAAAAGATGATTATCTTTTTAAAAAAAACAAGCAAACAAAAGCCTCCAAGTGTTTTGTTTTTTTTTAACAAAAAAGCATTATACATGTTGTTCTGCTCTTTGTGTATTGAAGATTCTTATTTCATCACATTATGCGCTGAGGATGCGTTTGTGTAAATAGTGTTCTAGTTGTTTTATATTCTTTGAATAGGTTTATTTCAGCATTTCTGGTACACTAAAGAAATTAAAGCATCAGCATTTTTGTAAGACAATGGGAACTAAAAAAAAAAATCTTAAAATGTATCAACATTCCTTCATGATGTTTCAGACTGTTAACAATAGGTAGTGTGTTTTTGCATAATCCCGCGATAGGGTTGGGGTAGTAAAAACCCATTTTGTGTATGAGATGCTCAATTATTTTCTCTAAATAACTTTCTATTTTGATGGAATCAGCATTTTTTTCTGGTTTCATGGTAATTATATCAGAACAAACCACAAACTTGTTGGAGCATTTAAAGCAATACAAGGAATCATGACTATAAACCAAGGTCAGCTTTCCTGTTGAAATTAGGAAATGTTTGGGTCTTTGCTATCCAAGCAAAATGGAGCTAAACTTTGAATTTTTGATACATTAGCTCTAAACAACATTAATCGGAGAGCTTTTCACCTTTCATGCTCTTGAATTTGTTTGGTACTTTCTAGGTGGTGCTTGTGTACTTTTTAAAAAATCGATTTTTGGACACTTGCTAGACAGGAGATAGAAGGAAGCTGAATTACTAAATTTAATCTATTAGTATAGCAGACTTAGTATTAAGATCACTTTGATAGTATTAGAGAGTCTATTTAAAATGAATTAGACTCTCTAATACTATTAAGTTTTAACTAGAAATCATATTGGAAAACACAGTTTCCGTTACAGATCTTTCAGGCAGACCCTGAAATGGCAGCAGTTACAACTATGTCAGTACTTGGAATCAAGATCATAAATTAAAACCAGTTAACTTCTGCTTTTTATGTAAGGTGAATCTTGGCATCTCACCTGACCTTAACAATTCTGCAGCTACACATCTAGCAGTTAATACAAATGGACTGGAGAGACTTGTTTCTGGGACACAGTGTTCTTAGTATTGTAAAGAATGTATAAATCCCTCTTACTCTGGAAAAGAAACCTATATAATATACTATGCTGAAAGGGTTAAAATACCTGACAATCACTGGCTAAGACCTTAAACATGTAACTTCTTGCCTGACAAGATTAAACTGACCTTGAGCAAGCTCGTTAGGCTTCCTGATAACAGGAACTCAGGACATTTGGGCTGAGATAAGCACCAAAGAACTAGTTTAAACTGACCCCCTTGTAACATTCTGAGGCCGAAAGACTGATGAGCTAATTCAATGACTATATATGGAGAAAGGAAGCCCAAAATTCAATTAACGGACAGCGTGAGGAAGACTCTGGATGACCACCGGAGGGTGAAAAGACCCTAACCCTAATTTTACTGCGCATGCTTGGACTATGTAAATGAATTCCAGGAACTCATCACCATAAGACTGCTCTTTCCAGGAGATCTGATGAATACGTATGATTTTTCTGTATATGAACTGATGTGCTTTACTAACCCATTGGAGCACTCATGGTGGAGCGATCCCCAGTGCTGCCCAGCGCCACAATAAAGAATGCCTGCCTTCTGAAACCTCAAACTAAGTGTTAGAGGGTTTTCTTGCCAACTTTTTCGGTATCAGTGCTGTGTAAAACGTTCAGAGGTGGAATATCATATTGGGTTTTTCCCTCCTAGATGATGACAATTCTGAAGAAGGCCTTCACACCATTTATTCAGGAAGGCATGAATATGCATTCAGCTTTGAACTTCCACAGATGTAAGTACTTATATGCAGTACACTGCTGGTGTGAGAGAAGGCTAAGATACATACCCGCTTAAGAAAAATTCTTGTGGGTGGAGGGGAAACCTTTTCAATGGTAGTGGGGGTTGTGCTCAGACATGCAATAGAGGACATAATCTCATTAAACTGAAGAAGTTGCTTTTAAACTGGCTAAGAGTTTTTCACAGAACGGGAGCTCATTGTTGCCCAGTTGGTTACTCTCTCTTTTGACTGAGGTCTATTGACCCATTATGTCTTGTAGTATTTTACCCCTTCACAGGAGAAGGCGGGGGGAATTTGTGGCATTTGGGTCCTGCAGAGTGGCTGAGGTATCTTCTAAATGATTTAGAAGAATGAATGAAACAAGATTTTACTGGAGCCATGCAGGCCATCAGAACTAGTGATAACAGCTTAACTGTTCAGGCTCAGTCTGAAACAGATGTGGCAAGCTTAACCACATTTGAACAAAATAAGAGATTATTTTTTTCTAGTTTAAATAGGATGCATGTACTCAGGCTGACCTTTATGCAGAAAGCCAGGATGGAAATAAGCAAATGGATGGGTGGATGAAGCAAGAAATATTCCCATACCTAATCCTGCTTGTCTCGGAAAGCAAAGGTGAAGCAAGAGTGATAGCAGAAGTCTTAAGATAAATTGCCACACACACGCGCGCGCACGTGAGTTTGAGGTGTCTAACGTATACATTGTGAAGGGAAGATTTATACATAGAGGAGTTACCAACATGGAAATCAGCTAAAACACAAGTTGCAGGAAAATAAAGGAACAGAGGGAGTCTGGAAATAGATGAAAGAAGGGAGGCAGGAGGAGCCTTTTACTGTAAGAGCCAAGCGCTGAAGTCATTAAGGTTTAAAAAAAGTTGGCAGAATATTAGCCTAATACCTAATATTAAAGCTAATAAACCATCTGCTTATTAGAGGGGCTGGCTTTAGCGGAGCCTGTAGATGATAAATGCTTTTATGGATCAGTTTCAGTGAATAGCACAGGGCTTTACAGTAGATATTATTGGAACACTGAAGGAGACCCAAATATATGGAGACTTCTAGAAGTCAGTTTAAAGTTCAGATGAAAATCTCTTCTCAAAGAAGTGATAAGGATGATACCGATATTCCCTTGAGTTGGAAGGGATGTTCAAATATGAAAGAACAAAGCAGTATATGTGATATGGAATATTATTATGTTTGAGATTAGATAGATGACCAGTAAAATAGCACTAGCATTGATTAAAACACTAAAGTTCTTTTCAAGTGACTTGAAGGAATAACTATGAAGTCATCTTTGATAATACTGGAAAAAAATGATGCCTGGTAATAAAAGGCCTGAAGAACACTAGTTTGACACTGCCTCCATACTGTTTCTGGCTATTTTTGTATCCATAGAATATTTCTAAAATTTATTTAAAACAAAACCAATGTGGTGGGTTGACCTTGGCTGGCTGCCAGCCCTCCATGCAGTTGTTCTCTCACTCCCCCCCCCCCCCCCCACAGGCACGG
>NW_010544659.1:6088-11268 GCF_000687285.1 Phaethon lepturus
GGAGAGAAAATAAGATGGACAAGCTTGTGGGTTGAGATAACATCAGTTTAATAACAAAACCAAAAGCCATACACGGAAGCAAAGCAAAAATAAGAATTCATTCACTACTAGCCATCAGCAGGCAGATGTCTAGTCACTTCCTGCAAAGCAGGGCCTCAGTATGTGTAGTGGTTGTTTGAGAAGACAAGCACCATAACCATGAATGAATGTCTGTGTCAGCCCTGTCTGTCACACACCCACCTCACCCCTTCCCCCCCGCCTCAGCTTTTATTGCTGAGCATGTTGTCATATGGTATGGAATAGCCCTTTGGTCAGTTTGGGTCATCTGTCCTGGCTATGTCCCTTCCCAACTTCTTGCCCACACCCAGCCTATCGGCCTTTGGGAATGGGGCGTTGGAGAGACAGGCTTGATGCTGTACAAGCACTGTTCAGCAATAGCTAAAACATTGGTGTGTTAACTACACTGTGTTCTAGCCACAAATGCAAAGCACAGCACTATATGGGCTGTTATGAGGAAAGCTAGCTCCATCCCAGCCAGACCCAGTACAACCAAATACAAAGCAATAGTGGAAAAAAACAAGACGCTGACTGGCCTTACTGATTTTGCCTTAAAGGATACTGGGACAGGATGGAACATTGAAGACTGATTAGAAAATCCTTTCATTTGCATTATTAAGAAAAAAAGTAAACATTTCAGAAGTGCAAATAGAGATGTCAAACCTGTAGCGGAAAGAATCATTCTAGTAAAGTACTAGCACAGCTAGTATTATTCCCTATAGAAGTTGGGGGGGGGGGGGGGGGAAGTTTGCCCAACAACTTCCTATAGGAGTTGGGGGGGGGGGGGGGAAGCTTTGCCCATAACTTATCTTTTTATTGTGATGCATTTCAAACATAGTGCAACATAAAAATTCTTCCTTTGAGACTAAAGGCAAAAAATGTTAGGAAAAGACGAGTTACAGTTAACTGGACATGACTGGAATATAAAAATCTTATGTCCTTCATCTTATGATGTTGGGGAGGGGAAGGAGAGGAGGAAAAAAGGGTAATGCTGAAAGGTTTGGAGTTCCTTTCCGCATCTTTTTTTTCCCCTCTAGCTCCCCAAAAGGACTTCCGTTGTCTTTCAGTGTTCAGAGCAGAATAGTCTTTATCTTTTTAGATATATAAAAAGATTTTAAGATGGCCTCATCAGGGTAAAGGAAAATTAGAAGATGCTCAAAATAGCCTCTCTCTATTCAGAACTCTAAATTGAAATATTTAACTATTGTACTTAAGGCAAAATGAACTACAAAAGTACTCAGTTATAGCTAAAATAAACCACCGAGACACCAGCCAAGTAAACAATACACAATTATTTACAGAATACAATGTCCAAAACAATAATTGGATGGTACTGATGCTAATTTTATTTGGTGGCCTTAATTTGACCTTAAAAGGGCATGCTTTATTCTACACTTGAAAATGGCCTCTTAAGTCTAAAGGAAATGTGTACTCTTCTGGCATTTTCTAGCACAATTCTTTAGTTGATTCTTTAAACTTCTACAGAGCTACTGTTGGATGAATTAGAGATGATATTTTCTCCCAACTTTAATCTTACGTTTTTCTGAGATATGGAAACTTTGCAAATAAGTTATGCTTATTATGATGCACTAAAAATACAGTTCTACATGCTAATTCCTAATCTGATCAATTGTATCGTTATTGGAAAGAGAGAAAAATTTTACTCAACTTTGACCTTTGTCCTGCACAGACCACTTGCTACCTCATTCGAAGGCAGACATGGCAGTGTGCGCTATTGGGTGAAAGCTGAATTGCATAGGCCTTGGCTTCTACCAGTAAAATTAAAGAAGGAATTTACAGTCTTTGAACATATAGATATCAACACTCCTTCATTACTGGTAAGAACTGTCAGAATTACTCATTCTTTTTCTGGCATAAAAACAATGAAGTATAACAACTGAAACAACATCAACATGTAATGTTACCTAATATTTATTTGCTAGTTTAACTACAGCTCTTCTTTTAAGTATTATATCAGTTTAGCAACTCTTTAATCGCTGGTATTTTGAAGGCTAAGTTATCCTGTACTTGGAGTTGCTTGATTTTTACGATACATAAAATGCATTTGTCAATCTAAATTGATACTACTAAATTGTAGAATCTCATTAAGGAAGAAAATTTGGTGAACTGTTCAATTATAAATAAAAAATAATCTATGGAAGAAACAGTGCAACTCTTAATATTTTAGTGAGGGACTGCTAACTTAACAATGCAAAGTGAAAAATTTACAGCAGTGCATAATCGATAATTTCCATATGGATAGTTTTCTACTGATGGGGAGAAATTATCACAATTCTGTATAATCCTTTCCTGAAATTTCACTTTAATAATAATAAAAAAAACCAACCCACCTTTAATATCACAACTGCTTTCAATGAGGATTTGATTTCAGTCTGGCCTAAAAATTCCTCTATTTTATCCCTTCCTCAGATTTTAAGGGGGGGGGGGGGTGGCGGCAGCATGGGGAAAGGAATTTTAGAAGTCCATTGAAATAGGTTTCTTGTGTGTATGGGTGAAAATCCAGGCTTGCAGAGGGACCTTGCACAAATTCCACTAAAATCAAAGGTCTCTCATTTGACTTTAACGGGCTTTGGATCAAGCCCTAAATCCTGATGTTGTGTAAAATAACTCTTTTTAATATAGGTGCAACGGGATCGTTCAGAAACTGAGGAAATAGCAGGATCTGTGTCTGTATAATGCTGTTTAAATTGCTTGAGACTTTTCCTGTGGAAGTAGCTTTGTTTATCAAAATATGTAATAATAAGCACATTATGAAATTATTATTTTCCTGTGTTGATTTAAGTACCTGAGGAGATTCATGGAGCTTCTAATCTAATGGACAATATTTTTCTCTTCTTGCAGTCACCCCAAGCAGGCACAAAAGAAAAGACTTTGTGTTGTTGGCTTTGTACCTCAGGCCCAATATCCTTAAGTGCCAAAATTGAAAGGAAGGGCTACACCCCAGGTATGTAGTAGAAATAATTATAGGATATGTTTTTCCTTTTAAAGCTAGAGTTTGTACTTACTATTTTTCTATAAAGGAAACATTAAGGGTATTTTTTACTACCTCAGTCTGCATTTAGCAGTGTTCTCTGTATATTCTGTTAACTAAGATAGCACTACTTGTATCTCTAGATTTTTAAAGGACCTCATCTATCAGACTGGTATGTTTTGGGGTTTTTTTTTTTTGTGGGCTGCTTTTTTTTTTTTTTTTTTTTTTGAAGAACAGCTCATGGGGATCTTGCTTCTATTAGCATCAGTGGATGTTTTTCCAGGTAAGAGCAGTGATAGCAGCATCTGGTGCATTATAACGGTATACAGAATGTGACAGTTTGCTTAAGCTGCCTTGTAAATGTAGAGAGAACTTGAATTTCTGGGTGGTTGTGTTTTTTGTTTCAGGTGAATCAATTCAGATCTTTGCTGAGATTGAGAATTGCTCTTCTCGTATGGTGGTGCCAAAGGCAACCATTTATCAAACACAGGCATTCTATGCCAAAGGGAAAATGAAGGAAGTCAAACAGCTTGTTGCCAACCTCCGTGGGGAATCCTTGTCATCTGGCAAAACAGAAACCTGGAATGGCAAACAGTTGAAAATTCCACCTGTTTCCCCTTCAATCCTTGACTGTAGTATAATCCGTGTGGAGTATTCACTGATGGTATGTTGGGCAGTCTGTTTCACTCTCAAGAATGAGTTAGCTTCCAACTTTCCATACAAATTCCTAGCACAGCATTTTGTGATAATTAGTTATGAAAGAAATACATGTTCTGGTATTAGTGTCCTGACAGGAGATCTGGTAAGTAAATTCAGTTTTAAATCATGCAAGTGTGACACACAACATCATCAGTTGTGTGTCGACTAAGCAAGCATTTAAGTAAACTGCATTTCCATGTGAGGGCTCATGTTAAGACTCTTAACTTGAAGAGCTCATGTCTCAATAGAGGCATGGGCCCTAAAAGACATTATTAGAAACAAGCTCGTCATGGAAACTTCTATAGAAAGGCAACTTTAGCCTAATACTTATGAACTGCTGATAAAACCCCACATTTTAATCATACACTTGTTTCATCTTTCTTCAGGTATATGTTGATATTCCAGGAGCCATGGATTTATTCCTTAACTTACCACTGGTCATTGGTACCATTCCTCTACATCCATTTGGTAGCAGAACATCAAGTGTGAGCAGCCAGGGTAGCATGAACATGAATTGGCTTGGTCTGATGCTGCATGAAAGACCAGAAGGTAACTTGACAATACAAATCCCAATAACTTTTGCTAGTCTGTTTTGATTTTTGTCTGCTTTATTCATTGCAGTCTTGCCAACAGAGTTAAATTACATCCTTTCATAGTAAAACCTGCAGTAAATCTGTTGTGGATGTTTTCTTGCCACTTGCTTGTCCTATGTAGAACAACAGAGTTTCTTCCCTCCCTGCCTTTCTCTCTGTAGGACAGGCAGTGAAATCCAGCTGCCTTGGAAGGTGGCAGAAATGAAAGCACAGGATGCCACTGTATCTCTGCACAACTACATTACTTCCACCTCCAGTATCACAATTGCATCCTTGGTTATAAGGCATTGCAACTGTCCTGGTTCCAGGTGGTGCTTAGTTGCTGACTGGGGCTAAACCATGACAGCAACCCATAATAGCAGTTTCTGGGGTCCTCTCACCAGACTTAGTAGCCAAGGCTTTGTGAAAAGATAATATTCTTCTCTATGGAAAATCTCTTACGGCCAAAGAAAGAATTATGTATTTCCTTCTTTCTGTTGTTGAAGTACAAATCCCAGACCTGGAGACTTTTGGAGTCCAGAGGACTGCAATGTTCTGTCATTCCTACCTGTATAGAAATAAATTATCTTTGACGTGCTTCAGACCGGTTATCGTCAGGGTATTCAGCCCCCTGAGCTGGAAGACAGGGATGGAGAGCACAATAAACTCCCTATAACCCAGCAGGAAACAGTGAAGGACCTGCTATGCCACCAGGACATGCACAAGTCTATGGGGCCAGATGGGATCCACCCGAGAGTACTGAGAGAGCTGGCAGAGGAGCCTGCCAAGCCACTCTCCATCATTTATCAGCAGTCCCGGTTAACAGGGGAGGTCCCAGCTGACTGGAGCATTGCACATAC
>NW_010544660.1:0-364 GCF_000687285.1 Phaethon lepturus
AAACATCCCGCAGTTCACGGGACTCCAGAAGTCGCATCCTACCGTGGCGCGGCAAAGCCGGCCCGACGCCGAACCGGCCGAGTGCAGAATGTGTCCCATAAGCTGCTGGGTAAATGAGTAACCCCACCAAATACTTAGCATGGAGACCGATTACTTCAATTGTCCCATGTATTGGTTATTGTTTAGTTTAATTATTGTCCCAATTATTAATTTAACTTAATTATTAACCCATCTGTGGAATGAATGAGCAATTAACTGTGCTGTTGACTTAGGGGCTAATTTAAGGCCCATTCTTATAAGCACGCTCGGGTCAGGCAAAGTCACCGGCACGTCCTGACGGGACGGGGCCTCGTCCCAGATGTTT
>NW_010544660.1:436-1219 GCF_000687285.1 Phaethon lepturus
GACGGGGCCTCGTCCCAGATGTTTCCCTGCTGCCCCGTAAACCCCGCGTGCTTCTGACTCCGTCCGCGGGCTTGCGCGGCGCAGGGGAACGCCCGAAAGGGGACACCAGGCAGGAGACAGCGGCAGGGCCACTGCACCCGCTGCCCCCTCCAGGCACAGCCCCTCTGCCAACAGGGGAGAGGTGGGAGGGTGCAGAAGGTACCGGCCAGGGGGGATGATCCTGCACAGCCCTCGTCCGGCTGGCCACTGGGCTCGGCCCCGGGTGGGCAATGGCCCACCCCATCAGCTGCGCAGGAGCAGGGTCCCGGACCCAGCGTCTTCCCACCTGCGCCGGGTCGGGATTTCTCCTCACACGCTCAGGAGAGCTGCCGAAGTGAAACCGCAGAAGTTTTCTAGGACAAGTGAGCAAGGGGAGCTGGGGGAGAAAGAGGGAGAGCGAAGGAGAAGGGAAAAAAACCCTCCTGGCAGGTTTTCAGGGCCCAATGCCGGAGTGGAAATGCTTCCCTTCCCTTAATTGCTTCGAGCCCAGATGAATTTCTTGAAGAAACCGCAACTGAAACGCTGCACAAATCACATTGTTGTGCTTGTGTTGGCTGCCTTCTTAAGGAGGTAAAAGGTCATCATTTATGGTATATTAAAAAGAAAAAAAAAATCGCGCTGTGGAGGAGGGGGGGTTGTGTTGCTTTTTCATAGCCACCTTCTGGAAATTAAAACCTGTTTGGCAAGCGCCAGAGCACGGCTCGCAGCGAAGAGCGGAGCGGGGAGCGGGGACAAGGCACCGAT
>NW_010544661.1:0-1988 GCF_000687285.1 Phaethon lepturus
TCTCGCCCCTCCAAGCCCGAGGAACCGTGCCAGGAGACAAACATTAACCCAGCCCCGGCTTCCCTGCGGGGAAGGCGCCTGGGAACAGAAAGGCAGCCGCTTTTTCTGGGCCTCTGCGCAGTCACCTTCAGCGATCTGAGATTTTCTGAAAGGGTTTTGCAACCCATTGGTGCGGGAGGAGGGGAGCGGGGACGCTGAGCAGAGGGGCGAGGGGGGAAGAGAGACAGCATTTCCCTGCGGTCACCGGGATAACGACTCCCTGGCTCCTTACAACAGCTCCTCGAAAAGGGATTTTAATAGATTTGGGGCCGCGACTTGCCCCGGGGAGAGGGATGGTGCAACTCACTTCCTCCCTCCAAAAAGCCGTGGGTGGGACGAGAGGAAATACCAGCCCTGCTCTCGCCCTTCCACCCCTACCGGTTCCGGCACCCTATGACACCTTATCGTCTGAAGGCCACGACTGACACTCCGCAATCCCCTTACGTGTTCTGGGTACCAGAAAAGACTAATTACTTGATAAACAGGTCACCTGAATAAAGGCAGGAGGAGGCTGCGGAGCGTGGCTCCGCAGACCGCTCCAGCTCTGCCAGGATTGACCCAAAACCACGCTCTTTTGGAAGAGGATGGCGTGTTTCCTTCAGGGGAAGGCAACAGGAGAAATCTCCTCGGAGATCGGGCCGGTCGATGTTTACAGAGCGCGGCTGGCTGGGGAAAACGAGGCGTCCTCGTGCCCCGCGTTCAGCTCCTCCGCGTCCCTCGTCACGCGTGGAGGCAGGTGAACGGGGACAGAGGCCGATGTCGCAACTCCTCTGTGCCAGAGTGCGAAGCGGAACTGAGTCACGGGGCGACGGGGAAGCAGCCGGGCACGCTTTTATTAGTGGCCACCAGCGTTTTAAATGCTCGCGTGCAAAGTCCCCCTTACCTCCAGGATAATGACGCCTTACGGAAAACAGGAATTTTCTGCTGGAAGGGAGCAGAAGGACGGACCGAAACGGAGCTAAATGTGTCGCCGCTCCAACCCGTGCTCTGCTCCCCTCTCCCCGGCAGCCTCCCCCGTGCCAGCACGCTGCAGCTAAGAGGCCCGACACACTATTTTTTAAATGTACCGCAGTCTGGCTGGGGATTTAACGTATGCTGGGGGCAGAAAGGAGCATCGCAATCTGCTACAGAAGCCTCCTGCGTAGCAGAGCCCGATTCTGCAGCGTCGAGGGTAGCGTGTGTTCGAAACGAGCCTCGACGCAACCCGTGCTGCCGGCACGCGCGCTCTCTCTCAAAGGCGTACGCCAAAACACCGGCATCACTGCAGAATTACAGAAACCTCCTCTCTCGTTTGCCGCTTCTAGGGCGGCTTTCATCCCCGAGAGCAGGCGTGCTCCCCAGCAGCCAAAACCCTCCTCGAGGAACACTCCAACGAACCAGAATCGTTACCTAAATAGCCATACGCTCGTTAAACGACAAATCTGCGAGAGGCTCGAGCGCAGGCAAGGGCAAGCAGCCAAACGCCGGCGGCGCTTCCCAGCGGCAGGGCAGACGGAGCCGCGTTTGCCAACCAAGGGTTTCAACCGCCCTCTCCCTCTTCCGACGGGGGAGCTGGGCAGCTTCTCCTGCCCAGACCGTACCTGTCTTGGAGAAGATGAGCTGCAGGATGAGAGGTCGCCGCGTGACAATTCCAGAGCCTCGGGGGAGGAAGTCCCTGCAAGGAATTAAAAGACAGACATTTACCGACGTGGTTCGATAACCAAGTTCACACCGTACCGAGTCGATCACCCCGATATCTAAAGAGCAGGCGCCGGGGGACGGCATGCAGGGGCTCGAACACACCCGGATCCTACGCAGAACGGGTTCCTGCTCCGCAGTGGGAGCTGGAAGGGGGTAAAAGATGCTCCCGGGACCACAGATGCCCACGGCAGGACAGGAATGTGCTCTCCTAGCGCCCGCCCCGGTCTCAAGGCCATCCTCCCGCTCCCCGCCGCTATTTCTCCCCGTGG
>NW_010544661.1:2020-3166 GCF_000687285.1 Phaethon lepturus
CCCCTCGGCGGGCAGGGCTCCCCGGGAGCGCCTGCCCGTCCCCGAAAGCAGGCGGAGGGAGAACAGGCGCTAACGGAGAGGAGAGCGGCTCCCACGTCCTCACAACTGCCCTCGCCGCGAATCGCTTCCGAGCGACCGCTGTGGGTGCGGGAATTGGGAAAGCAGTTTGCCTCCCACGTCCTCACAACTGCCCTCGCCGCGAATCGCTTCCGAGCGACCGCTGTGGGTGCGGGAATTGGGAGAGCAGTTTTCCCCTCCGCCAGCCGTTCGGAAACGTAAGTGTCTATTGGGGAACCCCGCTAATTCAGGGGAAAAATAAAAGACACCTCGACAGAAGGGACAAAACCACCACCTTCTCTTTATTCTCCGAAACCACAAATCCTTTATGGTTTCACCCCGGTTCCCACGAAGGAACGAAACGAGGCGCGGAACCGACGACGTTTTCTCCTGCCCCGTGCTCGGGGCGCACGGAGCCTTTTGGGAGGGGGGGGTTCCGTCTGGAACGGCGCTGCTCCGACAGGCAGCTTTGTTCGGGGCCATTATCGCCCCGCAAACGGCTGCGGCTCCCTTCTCCCGGGCCAAGGGTGACGGGAACGGGACAGGAAAGCGGATTTGCCGAGCAGCTCCGTGCCGATGGTTTTGCTTGCCTGGAAACGGGAGCGATAAGGGCTCCTTGGGAGGGGCCGGAGCAGGTTGCAGGGGGTTTATTGCCTCCAGTATCAAGAGAGCGCATCCAGCTTATCAGCTGAGCGCAAGGAAACGAGATCGGCATCGCGGGCGGGCGGTGCCCGTCGCCGTCACCTGCGCCCGAAGGCGCACTGGTCGGGGGGAGAGGCTCCGCCGGGAATTCACCCCACCCTCGGCCGTACCCAGCCCCCGTGGCTGCTCCCGCCCGCGGTTGTGAATTACAGCCGCAACATCCGCGCCGGGAATGTCACCTTCGCCCTTCACCTCCACCTCACACAGGAGATTTTTCGGAACGAACCGCGGTCCCCGAGCCCCGTTGGGAGCCACGCAGGGGAGGCAGCCCCAAAAACAGGGTTTCCCTAAATAGAAATATGCTTTTAACACCCTCGAAAACAGCTTCCTGCCCAACCGGGAGGACAGGTCCTGCGGCACCTGCCCCGGGAGGCGGGATGCGACAGG
>NW_010544662.1:0-386 GCF_000687285.1 Phaethon lepturus
AGGGAACCAGGTGGCCTGGGTGACACCCACAAGGGACCCAGGCATCCAGGAGACCCTATAGAGGCACCCAGGTGTCCAGAGCACCCTATAGAGGCACTCAGGTGTCCAAGACGCTCTATAGATGCACCCAGCTGTCTAGGTCACCCTATAGAAGGCACCCAGGCATCCGGAACCTCCCCCAGCAGGCACCCAGTACACCCTATGGAAGACCCTCAGCTGTGCGGGAACCCCTATAGAGGCACCCAGGGCACCCTGTGGAAGGCCCTCGGTTGTGCAGGAACCCCTATAGAGGCACGCAGGGCACCCTATGGAAGGCCCCCAGCTGTCCAGGAGCCCCTACAGAGGCACCCAGGGCACCCTATGGAAGGCCCTCAGCCGTCCAGGAG
>NW_010544663.1:0-219 GCF_000687285.1 Phaethon lepturus
TACGAAAGGAAAGGGGGGTGAGGGCGTAGGTAAAGGCAATAAACAACTCCAAGCTCCGCTAGCACTCAAAACAATTCCTCTGTTTATGGTTTCTTTTGGCTGCAAGTAGCTCTGTGTCTGTGAAATAGCCAGTAGGGCCTTCCTACTGACGGGACCGAACCCCAGCGGAGAGCCGCAGCCACAGGCACGGCGATGGACACGCGGGGGGGGGCCGGGGAC
>NW_010544663.1:400-734 GCF_000687285.1 Phaethon lepturus
CAGCTTCAGTGTAGTCCTCCTGCGTAAGAGCACTTCAGACCCTCCAGACGCGGAACGGAAAGGCTTTTCATGCCGCGGCAGAGCCTGACCTCACACAGGCACCCCCGCACCCCGCAGCCTCGCGGCGCTCGGGTTTATTCTCCCCTCTCCAGCGTTCTTGCTGTGCGGCGTTGTTAGAGCCATTTGGGTAAATGTCGTTTTTTGCCGCGGCAGAGCCTGACCTCACACAGGCACCCCCGCACCCCGCAGCCTCGCGGCGCTCGGGTTTATTCTCCCCTCTCCAGCGTTCTTGCTGTGCGGCGTTGTTAGAGCCATTTGGGTAAATGTCGTTTTT
>NW_010544664.1:0-3941 GCF_000687285.1 Phaethon lepturus
GGCACTGGTTTATCTCTGTTTCCCCCACGGTTTGGTCGCCGTCAGGAAATTGAAACCGCGCAGGCCCCCCCCGATCGCAGCCGAGGGCTTATGTGACAAAGAGGACCGACTGCACCTCACGGAGGGAAACTACGAAACCTAATATAAAGACCACGGGAAGCGTAAGGCGTTCACACAACAGTCCCCTTGTCTGCTATTTGTCTTGGCTTCTTGAAGCTGTTTTGACTGGTCGGAAGACAGAATTTCCCCAGTTTTATCTGCAGCCCTAAACAATAGGAATCCAGGGAAAGCGCAAAGCCAGCCACACTCGTTTTGCTTCAGGTTTTGTGCTAAGGAGTGCACAAAGAGAAAGAAATGGCACTTCCTGAGGGGACTAAGGCTGCTTTTGTGGCAGGTGCACAAGAATGCATTTCCTTATTCGTGCACGAAGATGGAAAGTAAGATTAAAGCAGGCTGGTTTTAGCAGAGTGCTCATTTCTGGGTAGGTACAACTTCGCTATCGTAAAGATACTACCTTCAGCTGGAGCAGACTTTGGCTTGTAGCTGAAAGACTAATCCTAGGTTTATGGGACTGTACACGTAAGCTTAAACACAACTAAGGAAAATTAGAACCAGTTTCAACTTTTACTCCAGGCTTCCATTTTTATAAGTAATTTATAAACATTCGGAATTTGAAAAGAGCAAGATTAGATCAGAAATAAAGCAAGATACATATCCAACAGAGCTTTGAAGAGGCTGTTGTTTATTTCCAGAAAGGTAATTCTGCTGCAGAGTCTGTCCTTGCTGTTACTGCTCAGCAGGCTTAAAGGCACAAAGGCTAATTAATCTCTTGGGCATGCACGTGACCAGATTTTTCTGTTGTGCAGCCTGTTTTGAGAAAATACAGGAAAGTGGAAAGAGAGTGCAAGGACAATTAAAAGTAACATGAAATAGAGAATTGAGAAGAGGAAAGAATAAAGGCGGAGGAATAACTGCTGGGTTTGGTTTATTTTTATGGAGACCCTGTCAATCACAAACCCATTTGAAAATCCACACTCTTAATGCAAGAGAAGAAGATGCTTGAATTACATTAATATCACATATGAAAACTTCAACAAACCTCAGCCTCTGATAATGTAATAGGGAGTAAAAGAGAAAAGGTAAGGAAGACTAAAACATTTTGGCATCAAAAGGCAGTGATTATCCAAACATACAGTAATAAAATTTGTTAATTAAAAAAAAAAAAGATATGCAGCAATGGAAGAGGTAATGCAAGACATTTTGACCTAGACATACAGTCTTCACTTGGGCAAAACAAGGAAAGCAAATACGGGCATTGTATATTTAATGATATCTAATTGCTTTCATTAAAATTATTGTGCACCAGCTGCTTGTGCATAGATGCCCCACGGCTTGGGAACATGTCAGTTGCTGACTTTTCAGTTGACTTTTTGCATATATTATATTTAAAATGTCCTCATATGGCCAGGATTTTACTCTTACCATGTCCCTGATGGTACCATGTGTATACAGTAAGTTCAGTATGTTCAGCATTCAGCTGGCTTTCTGCACATGCAGTGATCAGCTCTACAGAACATGCATTATGATGTCCTAATGTGCTGGCTTTAGAGGGCATGCATGGATCATCTCTGCTGCAGAATGGCTGTGTATACGCTCAAGGGGCATGCCCAGCATTGCCCAAGCCCAGTTCACACTACTGTTCCAACTAAGTTCATCTTACTCTAGAAGTCCTGGATACCCTTACATAAAATCCTCAAATTTTCTTCCAACAAAATGCATGGGAACCCAAATGTGTGGTAGTGTTCTGAAATAGGACCCATTTCTTTGGCTTTGTTTTTACATACAGTAGGGGTTTTGTCTTTCACATCAGGCACCCATTCCCAACCAACATACATATGAGATACTGTGATCAAAATGCTACACAAAAATCTGGTGTGGTTACCTGGCCAGCCAGCTCCCCTTTGTTAATACATAAACTACTTATTGTGACCGTATCTGTATGGATGGGTGCAAAGGGGCCTGCCCTTGGACTCCTGATGCTCCATGCTAATGAGGTACAAGCTGGTAGTGTCTGGCAGCTATTTTAGCACAGCACTACACACCATGGCTAATCTGTTGTGTGAAGAACAGACTGTGGAGAAGGAAGGTGTGGAGAGAATTCCATCCTTCTAGCACCTGCTTGGGTAGACATCTCCTTTCTTTCTTGGAGGACTTAATTTTTTTTTTTAATCTAAGTAACATCTTACATGTAAAGATTGAAAAAGACTACAGAAACACATCTGCTCACTGAACAAGGAGTGGCTGTGACAATCACTCCAAAACCTCCAGAAACTGATGTTTGGAAAGACTAGCTCAGAAACTAATAAAAAATAATGAGTCCATGGACATATGAATGGAAATGCATTGCTTAAGGCACAAACCCGGAACAAACAGCATTGCAGCAGCTATGCAAAATTGGTATGTTATGCATCTGAAAGTGTGAGAAATGAGCATAACAAGCATTAAAGGAATCTAAAACCATGAGAAAGTCATTACTGCTTTGTGCATTGGTAAACATGCCAGAGTCACAGTAAGACTGCGTTGTTCTAGAGGTTTTAATTAGGACTGCCTGACCTTTCAGGGGGTAATCTGTTTACAGGTTCGTGAGCTGAGTCGATGGGTAGGTATATACATGTCTCAGTTCATAGACCTCAATTATTGTCACAACATTGATGTTAAGTAACGAATTTCTTTCTGTAAAAGATTAAGCATGCTGTAACAACAGCAACAGCAGTAGAGAAATTATTTGCATTAAGGTGAAGTTTTTTTCTGAGTACACATATACATGTTATTTTGCTTTTATTATTTAAAGAGTAATTTCATCTGGTACCGAAACCAGTCATCTCTTGGGTGAATCACCACATGGGTATGGTCACCCAGCAACACTACACAGTGATGTAGACTATAGACATTTAAAGTTTGTTAATCCTTTGTGGTTTTCTCCTCGTTACAATTTATAATCAAGTTTTAACAGGTATAAGAAACACAACTGTAAACTGCAAAACAGATGAGTAAAAATCAGTTGGTAAATGCATTTATCACTTTTGACTAAAGCAAGCAGTTTTGTCATTGGTATGTCCTTGATGGCCTTTAGTATTCATTATTTAATAAAACTTTTATATTTAAATTCAGAGTTTGGCTCTCAAAAAGTACGACTGCTTCAATTCAGTCTTGGATCCAAACACGATGCACAAAGAACACAAAGGAAAGACACAAAAACCCACAGAGGATTCTCTCAGGCTCAGTATCCCTTGGAGTAGCCTCACTGTGGGAATGAGTCAAAACTCCTTGAAGTGAATATGGTATCTTCCAAGAGTTTCCATCCTACCCCCAAAGCTCAGAGGTTACACTTAATTTAGTTTTCAGCTTTTTAGCTGATGTGCATGACTTGGACCAGTATTCCCATAGATGGGGGAGAATCAATGAAAGCCTTGGGAATTAGTATCAGGTTGAGGAGACAGTTGGTAACACGGGGCGAGAGGGTAAAGATTTGACCCCACACCTCTATAGCACCACGAACGCATATTGCTCTGTTAAGAGATCTGATTTTGATAATTAAATCAATGGCCAGCTCCCATTCACTTAAATGACATGCCAGTCATCTCGTACTTTCCCTCCAAACCCTGTGTATCCTCTGCCTCTTTGATGTCTTCTAATAATAGCTTTCTTTAAGGCATTAAGGAAGCAATTTCTTCTTGCAATACGCCATCTGAATCATCTTCCCGTTAATTCTTTACAACCATTACGCTGGGTATTTCCACGTTCCACGGCACCTCCCAGGGCACCATCCAGAGAATTATCTCCATTTATTCAATTCTTTTGCCGCTTTCAGCGGGCCGGGGGCCGTGTCCCCGTTCCGATAAACGCTATCGCGCAACCCGCTGCCAACGGCTGCAAATCCG
>NW_010544665.1:0-1464 GCF_000687285.1 Phaethon lepturus
TCCCATCCGCGCCGGGGCATTTTTATTATTATTATTTTATTTTTTTTAAATTCTCATTGTTTTTTCCGCATTCCAACGGTCCGGCAGCAATTCCCGGCGTTGCCGTATCCGACGCCGGCTCAGCTCCCGCTTCCCGCGGCGCCGCCCGCGGTCGCTGCCTGACGCACAAAACGCAGGCTCCGGTACTTCCTTAGGATGGTTGTTTTTATCCCTTTCTCTCTTTTCATCACCAATTTTTTTCCATTCCGTACGTCCTTTGCTTTCTTTTCCTCCTCTTCTTCATTTTCCATAATTTTTTTTTTTTCCGTATCTTGATATTTTTCCTCTTTTTTTGCACCTGCGTCACTACCTGTTCCTCTTGCCGGTATTTTAAACTCTTTTTTTTCAATAAACACGACGAGTCCTTCCCGTAGCATCTCCGCACCTCTTCAATTATTTTGCTTTCAGTTGAAAACTTCCCAATTCCAGAGATTTCAGCAATTCCTTATTTTTCCAAAAGTCTTATTTCAGCTTTTTATCTTTTTTTGGGAAAAAAGAAGTCATTCTCAGCCTTAATTCTTTTTCTTCCATATTTCTTTCGATGCTTTTATATTTTGCATGTAACCCTTTCCGTTTCTTTTAGCGTTTTTTTTTTTTTTTTAATTTTTAAAATTTTTCTCTATTTCTTTTCCCCCGAGAAGCCCTCGCTCCCCCGGTAATGGGGAGAAATCGGGAAATGGGAGAAATCGGGATTTCAGGCAGCAAAAAAAGCACCGCCGCCGACTTTTCCCGAGAGTACCGAAATGCGCCGAATCCCGCTCCGAGGGGCGGAGCAAAAGCAAACGTAAAAATTCAGGAAAATCGGTAATAATAATAAAAAAAAAACAACAACCCACCACCACAAACGCACAAAAGCTTTTGCAAAGTCCGTGTGGAAAAGGCAAAAAAAGAAACAAACCCAAAATATTCCATTAAGTGCCTGGAAAAACGACGTCACAAAATCGGCGTGGTTTTGCCCCAAAAGTGTTTTCTTTCCAAAAGGAAAAAAATAATTCCAAATAAAAGCAGAAAACCCTGACCGGCTCCGTTTCTGAGGAACGATGTGGGATGAGACGGGATCAGGGAGATGCCGCGGGAGACAGGGATGTGGGAAAATCCCCGTGTCCCTCGTGGCAGCTCCCGGCCGGGCAGAGGGTGATGCGGTGGCTCAGGAAAACCCCCGTTTCTGCCGGTTTTCGGCCCAAAATGCTCCCAGGTGGGAGCGGAGGGTGATACCCGGACGGGGGTGACGACGACGTGGACCTTCATCCGCTGGGGAACGGGGAGGCGAGGCGGGGAGATGGGGCACCGCTGGGATGAGCGGTGGGGTGGGGAGTGGGGGGACTGGGACGGAGGTTGGGGTCCCGGTGCGGAGCTGGGGGGACGCCGGGGGGAGCACCCAGTGCCGGCAGCGAGACCATTAATCAGCCGTGGTCGGGGCGGGGA
>NW_010544666.1:0-775 GCF_000687285.1 Phaethon lepturus
GGGGCTGGCTCGGTGCCCCTCGGGGTTCGCCGACTCTGATGTGGGGCTCAGCGGGGCTTTTGCAACCCTTGGTGCTCTTTTGAGCCAAGAAGAATCTCCACCCTTTCTTGGGTGCCGGGGGGAACATTGTCACCAAGGATGAGGAGAAGCCTGAGGTACTTAATGCCACCTTTGCCTCAGTCCTTAATAGCCAGGCCAGTTATCCTCAGAGAATCCAGCCCCCTGAGCTGGCAGACAGGGATGGAGAGCACAATAAACTCCCTATAATCCAAGAGGAAGCAGTTAAGGACCTGCTACACCACCTGGGCCAGGTGGGATCCACCCAAGAGTACTGAGGGAGCTGGCGGAGGGGCTTTCCAAGCCACTGTCCATCATCTCTCAGCAGTCCTGGTTAACAGGGGAGGTCCCAGAAGACTGGAGGCTTGGCCAAGAGAAAATCCTGTGAGCTGCAGGCCTGTCAGCCTGACCTCCATACTGGGGAAGATTAGTGAGAGGTTAATGCTGAGGGTGCTCACGGCGCATGTGCAGGACAGCCGAGGGATCAGGCCCAGCCAGCACGGCTTCATGAAGGGCAGGTCTTGCTTCACCAACCTGAACTCCTTCTGTGAACAGTTGACCTGCACAGTGGAAGGGGGAAGGCTGTGGGGGTTGTCTACCTGGACTTTAGGAAAGCCCTTGACAGCGTCTCCTACACCATTCTCCTGGAGAAACTGGCCGCTCATGGGTTAGGCAGGTGTGTTCTTTGCTGGGTAAAGAACTGGTTGGGTGGCTGAGC